>NW_027463370.1:0-53039 GCF_050947455.1 Rhinoderma darwinii | reverse complement strand
GGTGACAAATTTACCAAAACCAAGTCCCTGTGTAGTCACTGGTTTCAAAGACTAAAAAAACACAGTGAACACCATCACTAAAATCAAATCAGATGACTTCCTAACCAGCAAATGGCGCCATACTATGACACCTACACAGAATTTTTAATAAAGCAGACCTCTTTATTCCCAATACCATCCAAGGTTATTGGTCTGTGGTATTTCTCCAAAACAAACATGATACCATCTCAGACCACACAATTTTACCTTGAGAGAGAGGAGCAATAACATAAGCATTACATCTCTCTTTATTGCCCTGACCAAATCCAGCTAAAGGGACCTACCCTAAGTTAATCCACTTCACATGAAGCACCAATATCCAAGGAGGGCCCAGCAACTGAACCAAACAAACCACTTCTGACCAGACATCTCCATTGGAAATTAGATGAACATAATGGAAATGACACAGTGATATGATAGCAATCTCACCATATTACCAATGTAACTATAATGATTTGAGGTACATCTAACTTCAATGTAACAGAATAACGTATAAAATATAGTAAAATAATCTAGATAAAATCTCCATGATTATACACAGCCAATCAAAATCAAATGAGAGTACAACATTAACATAAAATGTGTGCAAGTATAAAACAAAATTGAAAACTATACCAAAAAATCCCAACTTTTTTACAGTAAACAGGAAAACACAGAATTAATTCACCCAGAAGTGTATACCCCTTTACAAGCACTTTTTTTTTACAAAATGTATCGATTCTATATTACAACACATTATAGCTATGCATTGGAAAACGTACAAGGTCTGGATATCCTAAGTCTACACAATTTATCATCACACAAAAGCTCTCAAAATCTGCTTCAGTCCTGGTTCTTTATCTAAACCTATGGCCCCACTACAGGCATTGGCTTTAAGCCCAATATACATATGAGTCTCCAACCATTTGTAAAACAGCTCTTGGAATATTAGGTGAGTAAATAATGCTACTTCAATTATATTTGTCAGATAGTAAGTACATGAAGAATTTGGAAAAAAAGATAGCGAGCTATGGGAAACTTACTAGATAAGACTTTTGAACATAACAACACAAGAATTGTTATCTTCAAATAAAGGCCTCTTCCTCCCCTTCAGCCTTTCCTCTCCATCTCCAAAATTGGTGTCTTTACCAATTCTTTGCGTTACTTATTATAAAAATCAGCAGACAGTAAATTTCCCATAGCCTAAGACCTCATCATCCAGGAAACCAGTCATTCCAGAATTCTTAAAAAAATAGTTTCAAATCCCTGCCTATGAGATATCACATACTACTCTGGGACAAATAAGTAGAGACTGGTGGCAAATTTAATCAAAAAACAAGTCCCTGTGGAGTCACTGGCTTCAAAGACTAAAATAACATAATGAACACAATCATGTAAAATAAACTCATATGACTTCCTAACAAGCAAATGGTGCCATACCACGACACCTACATGGAATTTTGAAAAAAAAATATGTCTCTATTCCCAATACCTTCCTATGGGAAACTTACTAGATAAAACTTTTGAACATAACAACACAAGAATTGTTATCTTCAAATAAAGGCCTCCTCCTCCCCTTCAGCCTTGCCTCTCCATCTCCAAAATTGGTGTCTTTACCAATCTTATGTGTCACTTATTGTAAATAGCAGCAAATACTAAAGTTCCTATAGCCTAGGACCTCATAATCCGGAAATCCAGTCAGTACAGAATTCTTAAAAAAATAATTTCAAACCCCTGGCTATCAGATATCACATACTACTCTGGTACACAGAAGTAGAGACTGGTGACAAATTTACCAAAACCAAGTCCCTGTGGAGTCACTAGTTTCAAAGACTAAAAAAAAAACAGTGAACACCATCACTAAAATCAAATCAGATGACTTCCTAACCAGCAAATGGCGCCATACTATGACACCTACACAGAATTTTTAATAAAGCAGACCTCTTTATTCCCAATACCATCCAAGGTTATTGGTCTGTGGTATTTCTCCAAAACAAACATGATACCATCTCAGACCACACAATTTTACCTTGAGAGAGAGGAGCAATAACATAAGCATTACATCTCTCTTTATTGCCCTGACCAAATCCAGCTAAAGGGACCTACCCTAAGTTAATCCACTTCACATGAAGCACCAATATCCAAGGAGGGCCCAGCAACTGAACCAAACAAACCACTTCTGACCAGACATCTCCATTGGAAATTAGATGAACATAATGGAAATGACACAGTGATATGATAGCAATCTCACCATATTACCAATGTAACTATAATGATTTGAGGTACATCTAACTTCAATGTAACAGAATAACGTATAAAATATAGTAAAATAATCTAGATAAAATCTCCATGATTATACACAGCCAATCAAAATCAAATGAGAGTACATCATTAACATGAAATGTGTGCAAGTATAAAACAAAATTGAAAACTATACCAAAAAATCCCAACTTTTTTACAGTAAACAGGAAAACACAGAATTAATTCACCCAGAAGTGTATACCCCTTTACAAGCACTTTTTTTTTACAAAATGTATCGATTCTATATTACAACACATTATAGCTATGCATTGGAAAACGTACAAGGTCTGGATATCCTAAGTCTACACAATTTATCATCACACAAAAGCTCTCAAAATCTGCTTCAGTCCTGGTTCTTTATCTAAACCTATGGCCCCACTACAGGCATTGGCTTTAAGCCCAATATACATATGAGTCTCCAACCATTTGTAAAACAGCTCTTGGAATATTAGGTGAGTAAATAATGCTACTTCAATTATATTTGTCAGATAGTAAGTACATGAAGAATTTGGAAAAAAAGATAGCGAGCTATGGGAAACTTACTAGATAAGACTTTTGAACATAACAACACAAGAATTGTTATCTCCAAATAAAGGCCTCTTCCTCCCCTTCAGCCTTTCCTCTCCATCTCCAAAATTGGTGTCTTTACCAATTCTTTGCGTTACTTATTATAAAAATCAGCAGACAGTAAATTTCCCATAGCCTAAGACCTCATCATCCAGGAAACCAGTCATTCCAGAATTCTTAAAAAAATAGTTTCAAATCCCTGCCTATGAGATATCACATACTACTCTGGGACAAATAAGTAGAGACTGGTGGCAAATTTAATCAAAAAACAAGTCCCTGTGGAGTCACTGGCTTCAAAGACTAAAATAACATAATGAACACAATCATGTAAAATAAACTCATATGACTTCCTAACAAGCAAATGGTGCCATACCACGACACCTACATGGAATTTTGAAAAAAAAATATGTCTCTATTCCCAATACCTTCCTATGGGAAACTTACTAGATAAAACTTTTGAACATAACAACACAAGAATTGTTATCTTCAAATAAAGGCCTCCTCCTCCCCTTCAGCCTTGCCTCTCCATCTCCAAAATTGGTGTCTTTACCAATCTTATGTGTCACTTATTGTAAATAGCAGCAAATACTAAAGTTCCTATAGCCTAGGACCTCATAATCCGGAAATCCAGTCAGTACAGAATTCTTAAAAAAATAATTTCAAACCCCTGGCTATCAGATATCACATACTACTCTGGTACACAGAAGTAGAGACTGGTGACAAATTTACCAAAACCAAGTCCCTGTGGAGTCACTAGTTTCAAAGACTAAAAAAAAAACAGTGAACACCATCACTAAAATAAAATCAGATGACTTCCTAACCAGCAAATGGCGCCATACTATGACACCTACACAGAATTTTGAAAAAAGCAGACCTCTTTATTCCCAATACCTTTTAAGGTTATTGGTCTGTGGTATTTCTCCAAAACAAACATGATACCATCTCAGACCACACAATTTTACCTTGAGAGAGAGGAGCAATAACATAAGCATTACATCTCTCTTTATTGCCTTGACCAAATCCAGCAAAAGGGACCTACCCTAAGTTATTCCACTTCGCATGAAGCACCAATATCCAAGGAGGGCCCAGCAACTGAACCAAACAAACCACTTCTGACCAGACATCTCCATTGGAAATTAGATGAACATAATGGAAATGACACAGTGATATGATAGCAATCTCACCATATTACCAATGTAACTACTATGATTTGAGGTACATCTAACTTCAATGTAACAGAATAACATATAAAATATAGTAAAATAATCTAGATAAAATCTCCATGATTATACACAGCCAATCAAAATCAAATGAGAGTACAACATTAACATGAAATGTGTGCAAGTATAAAACAAAATTGAAAACTATACCAAAAAATCCCAACTTTTTTACAGTAAACAGGAAAACAGAATTAATTCACCCAGAAGTGTATACCCCTTTACAAGCACTTTTTTTTTACAAAATGTATCGATTCTATAGTACAACACATGATAGCTATGCATTGGAAAACGTACAAGGTCTGGATATCCTAAGTCTACACAATTTATCATCACACAAAAGCTCTCAAAATCTGCTTCAGTCCTGGTTCTTTATCTAAACCTATGGCCCCACTACAGGCATTGGCTTTAAGCCCAATATACATATGAGTCTCCAACCATTTGTAAAACAGCTCTTGGAATATTAGGTGAGTAAATAATGCTACTTCAATTATATTTGTCAGATAGTGGGTACATGAAGAATTTGGAAAAAAAGATAGCGAGCTATGGGAAACTTACTAGATAAGACTTTTGAACATAACAACACAAGAATTGTTATCTTCAAATAAAGGCCTCCTCCTCCCCTTCAGCCTTTCCTCTCCAACTCCAAAATTGGTGTCTTTACCAATTCTTTGCGTTACTTATTATAAAAATCAGCAGACAGTAAATTTCCCATAGCCTAAGACCTCATCATCCAGGAAACCAGTCATTCCAGAATTCTTAAAAAAATAGTTTCAAATCCCTGCCTATGAGATATCACATACTACTCTGGGACAAATAAGTAGAGACTGGTGGCAAATTTAATAAAAAAACAGTCCCTATGGAGTCACTGGCTTCAAAGACTAAAATAACATAATGAACACCATCATGTAAAATAAACTCATATGACTTCCTAACAAGCAAATGGTGCCATACCACGACACCTACATGGAATTTTGAAAAAAAAATATGTCTCTATTCCCAATACCTTCCTATGGGAAACTTACTAGATAAGACTTTTGAACATAACAACACAAGAATTGTTATCTTCAAATAAAGGCCTCCTCCTCCCCTTCAGCCTTGCCTCTCCATCTCCAAAATTGGTGTCTTTACCAATCTTATGTGTCACTTATTGTAAATAGCAGCAAATACTAAAGTTCCTATAGCCTAGGACCTGATAATCCGGAAATCCAGTCAGTACAGAATTCTTAAAAAAATAGTTTCAAACCCTTGGCTATCAGATATCACATACTACTCTGGTACACAGAAGTAGAGACTGGTGACAAATTTACCAAAACCAAGTCCCTGTGGAGTCACTGGTTTCAAAGACTAAAAAAAAACAGTGAACACCATCACTAAAATCAAATCAGATGACTTCCTAACCAGCAAATGGCGCCATACTATGACACCTACACAGAATTTTGAAAAAAGCAGACCTCTTTATTCCCAATACCTTTCAAGGTTATTGGTCTGTGGTATTTCTCAAAAACAAACATGATACCATCTCAGACCACACAATTTTACTTTGAGAGAGAGGAGCAATAACATAAGCATTACATCTCTCTTTATTGCCCTGACCAAATCCAGCTAAAGGGACCTACCCTAAGTTATTCCACTTCACATGAAGCACCAATATCCAAGGAGGTCCCAGCAACTGAACCAAACAAACCACTTCTGACCAGACATCTCCATTGGAAATTAGATGAACATAATGGAAATGACACAGTGATATGATAGCAATCTCACCATATTACCAATGTAACTATAATGATTTGAGGTACATCTAACTTCAATGTAACAGAATAACATATAAAATATAGTAAAATAATCTAGATAAAATCTCCATGATTATACACAGCCAATCAAAATCAAATGAGAGTACAACATTAACATGAAATGTGTGCAAGTATAAAACAAAATTGAAAACTATACCAAAAAATCCCAACTTTTTTACAGTAAACAGGAAAACACAGAATTAATTCACCCAGAAGTGTATACCCCTTTACAAGCACTTTTTTTTTACAAAATGTATCGATTCTATAGTACAACACATGATAGCTATGCATTGGAAAACGTACAAGGTCTGGATATCCTAAGTCTACACAATTTATCATCACACAAAAGCTCTCAAAATCTGCTTCAGTCCTGGTTCTTTATCTAAACCTATGGCACCACTACAGGCATTGGCTATAAGCCCAATATACATATGAGTCTCCAACCATTTGTAAAACAGCTCTTGGTATATTAGGTGAGTAAATAATGCTACTTCAATTATATTTGTCAGATAGTGGGTACATGAAGAATTTGGAAAAAAAGATAGCGAGCTATGGGAAACTTACTAGATAAGACTTTTGAACATAACAGCACAAGAATTGTTATCTTCAAATAAAGGCCTCCTCCTCCCCTTCAGCCTTTCCTCTCCATCTCCAAAATTGGTGTCTTTACCAATTCTTTGCGTTACTTATTATAAAAATCAGCAGACAGTAAAGTTCCCATAGCCTAAGACCTCATCATCCAGGAAACCAGTCAGTCCAGAATTCTTAAAAAAATAGTTTCAAATCCCTGCCTATGAGATATCACATACTACTCTGGGACAAATAAGTAGAGACTGGTGGCAAATTTAATCAAAAAACAAGTCCCTATGGAGTCACTGGCTTCAAAGACTAAAATAACATAATGAACACCATCATGTAAAATAAACTCATATGACTTCCTAACAAGCAAATGGTGCCATACCACGACACCTACATGGAATTTTGAAAAAAAAATACGTCTCTATTCCCAATACCTTCCTATGGGAAACTTACTAGATAAGACTTTTGAACATAACAACACAAGAATTGTTATCTTCAAATAAAGGCCTCCTCCTCCCCTTCAGCCTTGCCTCTCCATCTCCAAAATTGGTGTCTTTACCAATCTTATGTGTCACTTATTGTAAATAGCAGCAAATACTAAAGTTCCTATAGCCTAGGACCTCATAATCCGGAAATCCAGTCAGTACAGAATTCTTAAAAAAATAGTTTCAAACCCTTGGCTATCAGATATCACATACTACTCTGGTACACAGAAGTAGAGACTGGTGACAAATTTACCAAAACCAAGTCCCTGTGGAGTCACTGGTTTCAAAGACTAAAAAAAACAGTGAACACCATCACTAAAATCAAATCAGATGACTTCCTAACCAGCAAATGGCGCCATACTATGACACCTACACAGCATTTTGAAAAAAGCAGACCTCTTTATTCCCAATACCTTTCAAGGTTATTGGTCTGTGGTATTTCTCAAAAACAAACATGATACCATCTCAGACCACACAATTTTACTTTGAGAGAAAGGAGCAATAACATAAGCATTACATCTCTCTTTATTGCCCTGACCAAATCCAGCAAAAGGGACCTACCCTAAGTAATTCCACATCACATGAAGCACCAATATCCAAGGAGGGCCCAGCAACTGAACCAAACAAACCACTTCTGACCAGACATCTCCATTGGAAATTAGATGAACATAATGGTAAAGACACAGTGATATGATAGCAATCTCACCATATTACCAATGTAACTATAATGATTTGAGGTACATCTAACTTCAATGTAACAGAATAACATATAAAATATAGTAAAAGAATCTAGATAAAATCTCCATGATTATACACAGCCAATCAAAATCAAATGAGAGTACAACATTAACATGAAATGTGTGCAAGTATAAAACAAAATTTAAAACTATACCAAAAAATCCCAACTTTTTTACAGTAAACAGGAAAACAGAATTAATTCACCCAGAAGTGTATACCCCTTTACAAGCACTTTTTTTTTACAAAATGTATCGATTCTATAGTACAACACATGATAGCTATGCATTGGAAAACGTACAAGGTCTGGATATCCTAAGTCTACACAATTTATCATCACACAAAAGCTCTCAAAATCTGCTTCAGTCCTGGCTCTTTATCTAAACCTATGGCACCACTACAGGCACTGGCTATTAGCCCAATATACATATGAGTCTCCAACCATTTGTAAAACAGCTCTTGGTATATTAGGTGAGTAAATAATGCTACTTCAATTATATTTGTCAGATAGTGGGTACATGAAGAATTTGGAAAAAAAGATAGCGAGCTATGGGAAACTTACTAGATAAGACTTTTGAACATAACAACACAAGAATTGTTATCTTCAAATAAAGGCCTCCTCCTCCCCTTCAGCCTTTCCTCTCCATCTCCAAAATTGGTGTCTTTACCAATTCTTTGCGTTACTTATTATAAAAATCAGCAGACAGTAAAGTTCCCATAGCCTAAGACCTCATCATCCAGGAAACCAGTCAGTCCAGAATTCTTAAAAAAATAGTTTCAAATCCCTGCCTATGAGATATCACATACTACTCTGGGACAAATAAGTAGAGACTGGTGGCAAATTTAATCAAAAAACAAGTCCCTATGGAGTCACTGGCTTCAAAGACTAAAATAACATAATGAACACCATCATGTAAAATAAACTCATATGACTTCCTAACAAGCAAATGGTGCCATACCACGACACCTACATGGAATTTTGAAAAAAAAATATGTCTCTATTCCCAATACCTTCCTATGGGAAACTTACTAGATAAGACTTTTGAACATAACAACACAAGAATTGTTATCTTCAAATAAAGGCCTCCTCCTCCCCTTCAGCCTTGCCTCTCCATCTCCAAAATTGGTGTCTTTACCAATCTTATGTGTCACTTATTGTAAATAGCAGCAAATACTAAAGTTCCTATAGCCTAGGACCTCATAATCCGGAAATCCAGTCAGTACAGAATTCTTAAAAAAATAGTTTCAAACCCTTGGCTATCAGATATCACATACTACTCTGGTACACAGAAGTAGAGACTGGTGACAAATTTACCAAAACCAAGTCCCTGTGGAGTCACTGGTTTCAAAGACTAAAAAAAAACAGTGAACACCATCACTAAAATCAAATCAGATGACTTCCTAACCAGCAAATGGCGCCATACTATGACACCTACACAGAATTTTGAAAAAACCAGACCTCTTTATTCCCAATACCTATCAAGGTTATTGGTCTGTGGTATTTCTCAAAAACAAACATGATACCATCTCAGACCACACAATTTTACTTTGAGAGAAAGGAGCAATAACATAAGCATTACATCTCTCTTTATTGCCCTGACCAAATCCAGCAAAAGGGACCTACCCTAAGTTATTCCACATCACATGAAGCACCAATATCCAAGGAGGGCCCAGCAACTGAACCAAACAAACCACTTCTGACCAGACATCTCCATTGGAAATTAGATGAACATAATGGAAATGACACAGTGATATGATAGCAATCTCACCATATTACCAATGTAACTATAATGATTTGAGGTACATCTAACTTCAATGTAACAGAATAACATATAAAATATAGTAAAAGAATCTAGATAAAATCTCCATGATTATACACAGCCAATCAAAATCAAATGAGAGTACAACATTAACATGAAATGTGTGCAAGTATAAAACAAAATTTAAAACTATACCAAAAAATCCCAACTTTTTTACAGTAAACAGGAAAACAGAATTAATTCACCCAGAAGTGTATACCCCTTTACAAGCACTTTTTTTTTACAAAATGTATCGATTCTATAGTACAACACATGATAGCTATGCATTGGAAAACGTACAAGGTCTGGATATCCTAAGTCTACACAATTTATCATCACACAAAAGCTCTCAAAATCTGCTTCAGTCCTGGCTCTTTATCTAAACCTATGGCACCACTACACGCACTGGCTATTAGCCCAATATACATATGAGTCTCCAACCATTTGTAAAACAGCTCTTGGTATATTAGGTGAGTAAATAATGCTACTTCAATTATATTTGTCAGATAGTGGGTACATGAAGAATTTGGAAAAAAAGATAGCGAGCTATGGGAAACTTACTAGATAAGACTTTTGAACATAACAACACAAGAATTGTTATCTTCAAATAAAGGCCTCCTCCTCCCCTTCAGCCTTTCCTCTCCATCTCCAAAATTGGTGTCTTTACCAATTCTTTGCGTTACTTATTATAAAAATCAGCAGACAGTAAAGTTCCCATAGCCTAAGACCTCATCATCCAGGAAACCAGTCAGTCCAGAATTCATAAAAAAAATAGTTTCAAATCCCTGCCTATGAGATATCACATACTACTCTGGGACAAATAAGTAGAGACTGGTGGCAAATTTAATCAAAAAACAAGTCCCTATGGAGTCACTGGCTTCAAAGACTAAAATAACATAATGAACACCATCATGTAAAATAAACTCATATGACTTCCTAACAAGCAAATGGTGCCATACCACGACACCTACATGGAATTTTGAAAAAAATATATGTCTCTATTCCCAATACCTTCCTATGGGAAACTTACTAAATAAGACTTTTGAACATAACAACACAAGAATTGTTATCTTCAAATAAAGGCCTCCTCCTCCCCTTCAGCCTTGCCTCTCCATCTCCAAAATTGGTGTCTTTACCAATCTTATGTTTCATTTATTGTAGATAGCAGCAAATACTAAAGTTCCTATAGCCTAGGACCTCATAATCCAGAAATCCAGTCAGTACAGAATTCTTAAAAAAATAGTTTCAAACCCCTGGCTATCAGATATCACATACTTCTCTGGTACACAGAAGTAGAGACTGGTGACAAATTTACCAAAACCAAGTCCCTGTGGAGTCACTGGTTTCAAAGACTAAAAAAACATAGTGAACACCATCACTAAAATCAAATCAGATGACTTCCTAACCAGCAAATGGCGCCATACTATGACACCTACACAGAATTTTGAAAAAAGCAGACCTCTTTATTCCCAATACTTTTCAAGGTTATTGGTCTGTGGTATTTCTCCAAAACAAACATGATACCATCTGAGACCACACAATTTTACCTTGAGAGAGAGGAGCAATAACATAAGCATTACATCTCTCTTTATTGCCCTGACCAAATCCAACTAAAGGGACCTACCCTAAGTTATTCCACTTCACATGAAGCACCAATATCCAAGGAGGGCCCAGCAACTGAACCAAACAAACCACTTCTGACCAGACATCTCCATTGGAAATTAGATGAACATAATGGAAATGACACAGTGATATGATAGCAATCTCACCATATTACCAATGTAACTATAATAATTTGAGGTACATCTAACTTCAATGTAACAGAATAACATATAAAATATAGTAAAATAATCTAGATAAAATCTCCATGATTATACACAGCCAATCAAAATCAAATGAGAGTACAACATTAACATGAAATGTGTGCAAGTATAAAACAAAATTGAAAACTATACCAAAAAATGTCCAACTTTTTTACAATAAACAGGAAAACACAGAATTAATTCACCCAGAAGTGTATACCCCTTTACTAGTACTTTTTTTTTACAAAATGTATTGATTCTATAGTACAACACATGATAGCTACGCATTGGAAAACGTACAAGGTCTGGATATCCTAAGTCTACACAATTTATCATCACACAAAAGCTCTCAAAATCTGCTTCAGTCCTGGTTCTTTATCTAAACCTATGGCACCACTACAGGCATTGGCTTTAAGCCCAATATACATATGAGTCTCCAACCATTTGTAAAACAGCTCTTTGAATATTAGGTGAGTAAATAATGCTACTTCTATTATATTTGTCAGATAGTGGGTACAAGAAGAATTTGGAAAAAAAGATAGCGAGCTATGGGAAACTTACTAGATAAGACTTTTGAACATAACAACACAAGAATTGTTATCTTCAAATAAAGGCCTCCTCCTCCCCTTCAGCCTTTCCTCTCCATCTCCAAAATTGGTGTCTTTACCAATTCTTTGCGTTACTTATTATAAAAATCAGCAGACAGTAAAGTTCCCATAGCCTAAGACCTCATCATCAAGGAAACCAGTCAGTCCAGAATTCTTAAAAAAATAGTTTCAAATCCCTGCCTATGAGATATCACATACTACTCTGGAACAAATAAGTAGAGACTGGTGGCAAATTTAATAAAAAAACAAGTCCCTATGGAGTCACTGGCTTCAAAGACTAAAATAACATAATGAACACCATCATGTAAAATAAACTCATATGACTTCCTAACAAGCAAATGGTGCCATACCACGACACCTACATGGAATTTTGAAAATAAAAAAAGTGTCTCTATTCCCAATACCTTCCAATGGGAAACTTACTAGATAAGACTTTTGAACATAACAACACAAGAATTGTTATGTTCAAATAAAGGCCTCCTCCTCCCCTTCAGCCTTGCCTCTCCATCTAAAAAATTGGTGTCTTTACCAATCTTTTGTGTCACTTATTGTAAATAGCAGCAAATACTAAAGTTCCTATAGCCTAGGACCTCATAATCCGGAAATCCAGTCAGTACAGAATTCTTAAAAAAATAGTTTCAAACCCCTAGCTATCAGGTATCACATTCTACTCTGGTACACAGAAGTAGAGACTGGTGACAAATTTTCCAAAACCAAGTCCCTGTGGAGTCACTGGTTTCAAAGACTATAAAAACACAGTGAACACCATCACTAAAATCAAATCAGATGACTTCCTAACCAGCAAATGGTGCCATACTATGACACCTACACAGAATTTTAAAAAAAGCAGACCTCTTTATGCCCAATACCTTTCAAGGTTATTGGTCTGTGGTATTTCTCCAAAACAAACATGATACCATCTCAGACCACACAATTTTACCTTGAGAGAGAGGAGCAATAACATAAGCATTACATCTCTCTTTATTGCCCTGACCAAATCCAGCTAAAGGGACCTACCCTAAGTTGTTCCACTTCACATGAAGCACCAATATCCAAGGAGGGCCCAGCAACTGAACCAAACAAACCACTTCTGACCAGACATCTCCATTGGAAATTAGATGAACATAATGGAAATGACACAATGATATGATAGCAATCTCACCATATTACCAATGTAACTATAATGATTTGAGGTACATCTAACTTCAATGTAACAGAATAACATATAAAATATAGTAAAATAATCTAGATAAAATCTCCATGATTATACACAGCCAATCAAAATCAAATGAGAGTACAACATTAACATGAAATGTGTGTAAGTATAAAACAAAATTGAAAGCTATACCAAAAAATCTCAGCTTTTTTACAGTAAACAGGAAAACACAGAATTAATTCACCCAGAATTGTATACCCCTTTACAAGCACTTTTTTTTTTACAAAATGTATTGATTCTATAGTACAACACATGATAGCTATGCATTGGAAAACGTACAAGGTCTGGATATCCTAAGTCTACACAATTTATCATCACACAAAAGCTCTCAAAATCTGCTTCAGTCCTGGTTCTTTATCTAAACCTATGGCACCACTACAGGCATTGGCTTTAAGCCCAATATACATATGAGTCTCCAACCATTTGTAAAACAGCTCTTGGAATATTAGGTGAGTAAATAATGCTACTTCTATTATATTTGTCAGATAGTGGGTACATGAAGAATTTGGAAAAAAGATAGCGAGCTATGGGAAACTTACTAGATAAGACTTTTGAACATAACAACACAAGAATTGTTATCTTCAAATAAAGGCCTTCTCCTCCCCTTCAGCCTTTCCTCTCCATCTCCAAAATTGGTGTCTTTACCAATTCTTTGCGTTACTTATTATAAAAATCAGCAGACAGTAAAGTTCCCATAGCCTAAGACCTCATCATCCAGGAAACCAGTCAGTCCAGAATTCTTAAAAAAATAGTTTCAAATCCCTGCCTATGAGATATCACATACTACTCTGGGACAAATAAGTAGAGACTGGTGGCAAATTTAATAAAAAAACAAGTCCCTATGGAGTCACTGGCTTCAAAGACTAAAATAACATAATGAACACCATCATGTAAAATAAATTCATATGACTTCCTAACATGCAAATGGTGCCATACCACGACACCTACATGGAATTTTGAAAAAAATATATGTCTCTATTCCCAATACCTTCCTATGGGAAACTTGCTAGATAAGACTTTTGAACATAACAACACAAGAATAGTTATCTTCAAATAAAGGCCTCCTCCTCCCCTTCAGCCTTGCCTCTCCATCTCCAAAATTGGTGTCTTTACCAATTTTATGTGTCACTTATTGTAAATAGCAGCCAATACTAAAGTTCCTATAGCCTAGGACCTCATAATCCAGAAATCCAGTCAGTACAGAATTCTTAAAAAAATAGTTTCAAACCCCTGGCTATCAGATATCACATACTACTCTGGTACACAGAAGTAGAGACTGGTGACAAATTTACCAAAACCAAGTCCCTGTGGAGTCACTGGTTTCAAAGACTAAAAAAACACAGTGAACACCATCACTAAAATCAAATCAGATGACTTCCTAACCAGCAAATGGCGCCATACTATGACACCTACACAGAATTTTGAAAAAAGCAGACCTCTTTATTCCCAATACCTTTCAAGGTTATTGGTCTGTGGTATTTATCCAAAACAAACCTGATACCATCTCAGACCACACAATTTTACCTTGAGAGAGAGGAGCAATAACATAAGCATTACATCTCTCTTTATTGCCCTGATCAAATCCAGCTAAAGGCACCTACCCTAAGTTATTCCACTTCACATGAAGCACCAATATCCAAGGAGGGCCCAGCAACTGAACCAAACAAACCACTTCTGACCAGACATCTCCATTGGAAATTAGATGAACATAATGGAAATGACACAGTGATATGATAGCAATCTCACCATATTACCAATGTAACTATAATGATTTGAGGTACATCTAACTTCAATGTAACAGAATAACATATAACATATAGTAAAAGAATCTAGTTAAAATCTCCATGATTATACACAGCCAATCAAAATCAAATGAGAGTACAACATTAACATGAAATGTGTGCAAGTATAAAACAAAATTGAAAACTATACCAAAAAATCCCAACTTTTTTACAATAAACAGGAAAAACACAGAATTAATTCACCCAGAAGTGTATACCCCTTTACAAGCACATTTTTTTCCCAAAATGTATTGATTCTATAGTACAACACATGATAGCTATGCATTGGAAAACGTACAAGGTCTGTATATCCTAAGTCTACACAATTTATCATCACACAAAAGCTCTCAAAATCTGCTTCAGTCCTGGTTCTTTATCTAAACCTATGGCACCACTACAGGCATTGGCTTTAAGCCCAATATACATATGAGTCTCCAACCATTTGTAAAACAGCTCTTGGAATATTAGGTGAGTAAATAATGCTACTTCTATTATATTTGTCAGATAGTGGGTACATGAAGAATTTGGAAAAAAAGATAGCGAGCTATGGGAAACTTACTAGATAAGACTTTTGAACATAACAACACAAGAATTGTTATCTTCAAATAAAGGCCTCCTCCTCCCCTTCAGCCTTTCCTCTCCATCTCCAAAATTGGTGTCTTTACCAATTCTTTGCGTTACTTATTATAAAAATCAGCAGACAGTAAAGTTCCCATAGCCTAAGACCTCATCATCCAGGAAACCAGTCAGTCCAGAATTCTTAAAAAAATAGTTTCAAATCCCTGCCTATGAGATATCACATACTACTCTGGGACAAATAAGTAGAGACTGGTGACAAATTTTATCAAAAAACAAGTCCCTATGGAGTCACTGGCTTCAAAGACTAAAATAACATAATGAACACCATCATGTAAAATAAACTCATATGACTTCCTAACAAGCAAATGGTGCCATACCACGACACCTACATGGAATTTTGAAAAAAAAATATGTCTCTATTTCCAATACCTTCCTATGGGAAACTTACTAGGTAAGACTTTTGAACATAACAACACAAGAATTGTTATCTTCAAATAAAGGCCTCCTCCTCCCCTTCAGCCTTGCCTCTCCATCTCCAAAATTGGTGTCTTTACCAATCTTATGTGTCACTTATTGTAAATAGCAGCAAATACTAAAGTTCCTATAGCCTAGGACCTCATAATGCGGAAATCCAGTCAGTACAGTATTCTTAAAAAAATAGTTTCAAACCCCTGGCTATCAGATATTACATACTACTCTGGTACACAGAAGTAGAGACTGGTGATAAATTTACAAAAACCAAGTCCCTGTGGAGTCACTGGTTTCAAAGACTAAAAAAACACAGTGAAAACCATCGCTAAAATCAAATCAGATGACTTCCTAAGCAGCAAATGGCGCCATACTATGACACCTACACAGAATTTTGAAAAAAGCAGACGTCTTTATTCCCAATACCTTTCAAGGTTATTGGTCTGTGGTATTTCTCCAAAACAAACATGATACCATCTCAGACCACACAATTTTACCTTGAGAGAGAGGAGCAATAACATAAGCATTACATCTCTCTTTATTGCCCTGACCAAATCCAGCTAAAGGGTCCTACCCTAAGTTATTCCACTTCACATGAAGCACCAATATCCAAGGAGGGCCCAGCAACTGAACCAAACAAATCACTTCTGACCAGACATCTCCATTGGAAATTAGATGAACATAATGGAAATGACACAGTGATATGATAGCAATCTCACCATATTACCAATGTAACTATAATGATTTGAGGTACATCTAACTTCAATGTAACAGAATAACATATAAAATATAGTAAAAGAATCTAGATAAAATCTCCATGATTATACACAGCCAATCAAAATCAAATGAGAGTACAACATTAACATGAAATGTGTGCAAGTATAAAACAAAATTGAAAACTATACCAAAAAATCCCAACTTTTTTACAATAAACAGGAAAACACAGAATTAATTCACCCAGAAGTGTATAACCATTTACAAGCACTTTTTTTTTCCAAAATGTATTGATTCTATAGTACAACACATGATAGCTACGCATTGGAAAATGTACAAGGTCTGGATATCCTAAGTCTACACAATTTATCATCACACAAAAGCTCTCAAAATCTGCTTCAGTCCTGGTTCTTTATCTTAACCTATGGCACCACTACAGGCATTGGCTTTAAGCCCAATATACATATGAGTCTCCAACCATTTGTAAAACAGCTCTTGAAATATTAGGTGAGTAAATAATGCTACTTCTATTATATTTGTCAGATAGTGGGTACATGAAGAATTTGGAAAAAAAGATAGCGAGCTATGAGAAACTTACTAGATAAGACTTTTGAACATAACAACACAAGAATTGTTATCTTCAAATAAAGGCCTCCTCCTCCCCTTCAGCCTTTCCTCTCCATCTCTAAAATTGGTGTCTTTACCAATTCTTTGCGTTACTTATTATAAAAATCAGCAGACAGTAAAGTTCCCATAGCCTAAGACCTCATCATCAAGGAAACCAGTCAGTCCAGAATTCTTTAAAAAATAGTTTCAAATCCCTGCCTATGAGATATCACATACTACTCTGGAACAAATAAGTAGAGACTGGTGGCAAATTTAATCAAAAAACAAGTCCCTATGGAGTCACTGGCTTCAAAGACTAAAATAACATAATGAACACCATCATGTAAAATAAACTCATATGACTTCCTAACAAGCAAATGGTGCCATACCACGACACCTACATGGAATTTTGAAAATAAAAAAAAGTGTCTCTATTCCCAATACCTTCCTATGGGAAACTTACTAGATAAGACTTTTGAACATAACAACACAAGAATTGTTATCTTCAAATAAAGGCCTCCTCCTCCCCTTCAGCCTTGCCTCTCCATCTCCAAAATTGGTGTCTTTACCAATCTTATGTGTCACTTATTGTAAATAGCAGCAAATACTAAAGTTCCTATAGCCTAGGACCTCATAATCCGGAAATCCAGTCAGTACAGAATTCTTAAAAAAATAGTTTCAAACCCCTGGCTATCAGATATCACATACTTCTCTGGTACACAGAAGTAGAGACTGGTGACAAATTTACCAAAACCAAGTCCCTGTGGAGTCACTGGTTTCAAAGACTAAAAAAACACAGTGAACACCATCACTAAAATCAAATCAGATGACTTCCTAACCAGCAAGTGGCGCCATACTATGACACCTACACAGAATTTTGAAAAAAGCAGACCTCTTTATTCCCAATACTTTTCAAGGTTATTGGTCTGTGGTATTTCTCCAAAACAAACATGATACCATCTGAGACCACACAATTTTACCTTGAGAGAGAGGAGCAATAACATAAGCATTACATCTCCTCGTTACTGCCCTGACCAAATCCAGCTAAAAGGACCTACCCTAAGTTATTCCACTTCACATGAAGCACCAATATCCAAGGAGGGCCCAGCAACTGAACCAAACAAACCACTTCTGACCAGACATCTCCATTGGAAATTAGATGAACATAATGGAAATGACACAGTGATATGATAGCAATCTCACCATATTACCAATGTAACTATAATGATTTGAGGTACATCTAACTTCAATGTAACAGAATAACATATAAAATATAGTAAAAGAATCTAGATAAAATCTCCATGATTATACACAGCCAATCAAAATCAAATGAGAGTACAACATTAACATGAAATGTGTGTAAGTATAAAACAAAATTGAAAACTATACCAAAAAATCCCAACTTTTTTACAGTAAACAGGAAAACACAGAATTAATTCACCCAGAAGTATATACCCCTTTACAAGCACTTTTTTTTTTACAAAATGTATTGATTCTATAGTACAACACATGATAGCTATGCATTGGAAAACGTACAAGGTCTGGATATCCTAAGTCTACACAATTTATCATCACACAAAAGCTCTCAAAATCTGCTTCAGTCCTGGTTCTTTATCTAAACCTATGGCACCACTACAGGCATTGGCTTTAAGCCCAATATTCATATGAGTCTCCAACCATTTGTAAAACAGCTTTTGGTATATTAGGTGAGTAAATAATGCTACTTCTATTATATTTGTCAGATAGTGGGTACATGAAAAATTTGGAAAAAAAGATAGCCAGCTATGGGAAACTTACTAGATAAGACTTTTGAACATAACAACACAAGAATAGTTATCTTCAAATAAAGGCCTCCTCCTCCCCTTCAGCCTTTCCTCTCCGTCTCCAAAATTGGTGTCTTTACCAAATCTTTGCGTTACTTATTATAAAAATCAGCAGACAGTAAAGTTCCCATAGCCTAAGACCTCATCATCCAGGAAACCAGTCAGTCCAGAATTCTTAAAAAAATAGTTTCAAATCCCTGCCTATGAGATATCACATACTACTCTGGGACAAATAAGTAGAGACTGGTGGCAAATTTAATCAAAAAACACGTCCCTATGGAGTCACTGGCTTCAAAGACTAAAATAACATAATGAACACCATCATGTAAAATAAACTCATATGACTTCCTAACAAGCAAATGGTGCCATACCTCGACACCTACATGGAATTTTGAAAAAAAAATATGTCTCTATTCCCAATACCTTCCTATGGGAAACTTACTAGATAAGACTTTTGAACATAACAACACAAGAATTGTTATCTTCAAATAAAGGCCTCCTCCTCCCCTTCAGCCTTGCCTGTCCATCTCCAAAATTGGTGTCTTTACCAATCTTATGTGTCACTTACTGTAAGTAGCAGCAAATACTAAAGTTCCTATAGCCTAGGACCTCATAATCCGGAAATCCAGTCTAAACAGAATTCTTAAAAAAATAGTTTCAAACCCCTGGCTATCAGATATCACATACTACTCTGGTACACAGAAGTAGAGACTGGTGACAAATTTACCAAAAGTAAGTACCTGTGGAGTCACTGGTTTCAAAGACTAAAAAAACACAGTGAACACCATCACTAAAATCAAATCAGATGACTTCCTAACCAGCAAATGGCGCCATACTATGACATCTACACAGAATTTTGAAAAAAGCAGAAATCTTTATTCCCAATACCTTTCAAGGTTATTGGTCTGTGGTATTTCTCCAAAACAAACATGATACCATTTCAGACCACACAATTTTACCTTGAGAGAGAGGAGCAATAACATAAGCATTACATCTCTCTTTATTGCCCTGACCAAATCCAGCTAAAGGGACCTACCCTAAGTTATTCCACTTCACATGAAGCACCAATATCCAAGGAGGGCCCAGCAACTGAACCAAACAAACCACTTCTGACCAGACATCTCCATTGGAAATTAGATGAACATAATGGAAATGACACAGTGATATGATAGCAATCTCACCATATTACCAATGTAACTATAATGATTTGAGGTACATCTAACTTCAATGTAACAGAATAACATATAAAATATAGTAAAATAATCTAGATAAAATCTTCATGATTATACACAGCCAATCAAAATCAAATGAGAGTACAACATTAACATGAAATGTGTGCAAGTATAAAACAAAATTGAAAACTATACCAAAAAATCCCAACTTTTTTACAGTAAACAGGAAAACACAGAATTAATTCACCCAGAAGTGTATACCCCTTTACAAGCACTTTTTTTTTACAAAATGTATTGATTCTATAGTACAACACATGATAGCTATGCATTGGAAAAAGTACAAGGTCTGGATATCCTAAGTCTACACAATTTATCATCACACAAAAGCTCTCAAAATCTGCTTCAGTCCTGGTTCTTTATCTAAACCTATGGCACCACTACAGGCATTGGCTTTAAGCCCAATATACATATGAGTCTCCAACCATTTGTAAAACAGCTCTTGGTATATTAGGTGAGTAAATAATGCTACTTCTATTATATTTGTCAGATAGTGGGTACATGAAGAATTTGGAAAAAAGATAGCGAGCTATGGGAAACTTACTAGATAAGACTTTTGAACATAACAACACAAGAATTGTTATCTTCAAATAAAGGCCTTCTCCTCCCCTTCAGCCTTTCCTCTCCATCTCCAAAATTGGTGTCTTTACCAATTCTTTGCGTTACTTATTATAAAAATCAGCAGACAGTAAAGTTCCCATAGCCTAAGACCTCATCATCCAGGAAACCAGTCAGTCCAGAATTCTTAAAAAAATAGTTTCAAATCCCTGCCTATGAGATATCACATACTACTCTGGGACAAATAAGTAGAGACTGGTGGCAAATTTAATAAAAAAACAAGTCCCTATGGAGTCACTGGCTTCAAAGACTAAAATAACATAATGAACACCATCATGTAAAATAAATTCATATGACTTCCTAACATGCAAATGGTGCCATACCACGACACCTACATGGAATTTTGAAAAAAACATATGTCTCTATTCCCAATACCTTCCTATGGGAAACTTACTAGATAAGACTTTTGAACATAACAACACAAGAATAGTTATCTTCAAATAAAGGCCTCCTCCTCCCCTTCAGCCTTGCCTCTCCATCTCCAAAATTGGTGTCTTTACCAATTTTATGTGTCACTTATTGTAAATAGCAGCCAATACTAAAGTTCCTATAGCCTAGGACCTCATAATCCAGAAATCCAGTCAGTACAGAATTCTTAAAAAAATAGTTTCAAACCCCTGGCTATCAGATATCACATACTACTCTGGTACACAGAAGTAGAGACTGGTGACAAATTTACCAAAACCAAGTCCCTGTGGAGTCACTGGTTTCAAAGACTAAAAAAACACAGTGAACACCATCACTAAAATCAAATCAGATGACTTCCTAACCAGCAAATGGTGCCATACTATGACACCTACACAGAATTTTGAAAAAAGCAGACCTCTTTATTCCCAATACCTTTCAAGGTTATTGGTCTGTGGTATTTATCCAAAACAAACCTGATACCATCTCAGACCACACAATTTTACCTTGAGAGAGAGGAGCAATAACATAAGCATTACATCTCTCTTTATTGCCCTGATCAAATCCAGCTAAAGGCACCTACCCTAAGTTATTCCACTTCACATGAAGCACCAATATCCAAGGAGGGCCCAGCAACTGAACCAAACAAACCACTTCTGACCAGACATCTCCATTGGAAATTAGATGAACATAATGGAAATGACACAGTGATATGATAGCAATCTCACCATATTACCAATGTAACTATAATGATTTGAGGTACATCTAACTTCAATGTAACAGAATAACATATAACATATAGTAAAAGAATCTAGATAAAATCTCCATGATTATACACAGCCAATCAAAATCAAATGAGAGTACAACATTAACATGAAATGTGTGCAAGTATAAAACAAAATTGAAAACTATACCAAAAAATCCCAACTTTTTTACAATAAACAGGAAAAACACAGAATTAATTCACCCAGAAGTGTATACCCCTTTACAAGCACATTTTTTTCCCAAAATGTATTGATTCTATAGTACAACACATGATAGCTATGCATTGGAAAACGTACAAGGTCTGTATATCCTAAGTCTACACAATTTATCATCACACAAAAGCTCTCAAAATCTGCTTCAGTCCTGGTTCTTTATCTAAACCTATGGCACCACTACAGGCATTGGCTTTAAGCCCAATATACATATGAGTCTCCAACCATTTGTAAAACAGCTCTTGGAATATTAGGTGAGTAAATAATGCTACTTCTATTATATTTGTCAGATAGTGGGTACATGAAGAATTTGGAAAAAAAGATAGCGAGCTATGGGAAACTTACTAGATAAGACTTTTGAACATAACAACACAAGAATTGTTATCTTCAAATAAAGGCCTCCTCCTCCCCTTCAGCCTTTCCTCTCCATCTCCAAAATTGGTGTCTTTACCAATTCTTTGCGTTACTTATTATAAAAATCAGCAGACAGTAAAGTTCCCATAGCCTAAGACCTCATCATCCAGGAAACCAGTCAGTCCAGAATTCTTAATAAAATAGTTTCAAATCCCTGCCTATGAGATATCACATACTACTCTGGGACAAATAAGTAGAGACTGGTGACAAATTTTATCAAAAAACAAGTCCCTATGGAGTCACTGGCTTCAAAGACTAAAATAACATAATGAACACCATCATGTAAAATAAACTCATATGACTTCCTAACAAGCAAATGGTGCCATACCAGGACACCTACATGGAATTTTGAAAAAAAAATATGTCTCTATTTCCAATACCTTCCTATGGGAAACTTACTAGGTAAGACTTTTGAACATAACAACACAAGAATTGTTATCTTCAAATAAAGGCCTCCTCCTCCCCTTCAGCCTTGCCTCTCCATCTCCAAAATTGGTGTCTTTACCAATCTTATGTGTCACTTATTGTAAATAGCAGCAAATACTAAAGTTCCTATAGCCTAGGACCTCATAATGCGGAAATCCAGTCAGTACAGTATTCTTAAAAAAATAGTTTCAAACCCCTGGCTATCAGATATTACATACTACTCTGGTACACAGAAGTAGAGACTGGTGATAAATTTACAAAAACCAAGTCCCTGTGGAGTCACTGGTTTCAAAGACTAAAAAAACACAGTGAAAACCATCGCTAAAATCAAATCAGATGACTTCCTAAGCAGCAAATGGCGCCATACTATGACACCTACACAGAATTTTGAAAAAAGCAGACGTCTTTATTCCCAATACCTTTCAAGGTTATTGGTCTGTGGTATTTCTCCAAAACAAACATGATACCATCTCAGACCACACAATTTTACCTTGAGAGAGAGGAGCAATAACATAAGCATTACATCTCTCTTTATTGCCCTGACCAAATCCAGCTAAAGGGTCCTACCCTAAGTTATTCCACTTCACATGAAGCACCAATATCCAAGGAGGGCCCAGCAACTGAACCAAACAAATCACTTCTGACCAGACATCTCCATTGGAAATTAGATGAACATAATGGAAATGACACAGTGATATGATAGCAATCTCACCATATTACCAATGTAACTATAATGATTTGAGGTACATCTAACTTCAATGTAACAGAATAACATATAAAATATAGTAAAAGAATCTAGATAAAATCTCCATGATTATACACAGCCAATCAAAATCAAATGAGAGTACAACATTAACATGAAATGTGTGCAAGTATAAAACAAAATTGAAAACTATACCAAAAAATCCCAACTTTTTTACAATAAACAGGAAAACACAGAATTAATTCACCCAGAAGTGTATAACCCTTTACAAGCACTTTTTTTTCCCAAAATGTATTGATTCTATAGTACAACACATGATAGCTACGCATTGGAAAATGTACAAGGTCTGGATATCCTAAGTCTACACAATTTATCATCACACAAAAGCTCTCAAAATCTGCTTCAGTCCTGGTTCTTTATCTAAACCTATGGCACCACTACAGGCATTGGCTTTAAGCCCAATATACATATGAGTCTCCAACCATTTGTAAAACAGCTCTTGAAATATTAGGTGAGTAAATAATGCTACTTCTATTATATTTGTCAGATAGTGGGTACATGAAGAATTTGGAAAAAAAGATAGCGAGCTATGAGAAACTTACTAGATAAGACTTTTGAACATAACAACACAAGAATTGTTATCTTCAAATAAAGGCCTCCTCCTCCCCTTCAGCCTTTCCTCTCCATCTCCAAAATTGGTGTCTTTACCAATTCTTTGCGTTACTTATTATAAAAATCAGCAGACAGTAAAGTTCCCATAGCCTAAGACCTCATCATCAAGGAAACCAGTCAGTCCAGAATTCTTTAAAAAATAGTTTCAAATCCCTGCCTATGAGATATCACATACTACTCTGGAACAAATAAGTAGAGACTGGTGGCAAATTTAATCAAAAAACAAGTCCCTATGGAGTCACTGGCTTCAAAGACTAAAATAACATAATGAACACCATCATGTAAAATAAACTCATATGACTTCCTAACAAGCAAATGGTGCCATACCACGACACCTACATGGAATTTTGAAAATAAAAAAAAGTGTCTCTATTCCCAATACCTTCCTATGGGAAACTTACTAGATAAGACTTTTGAACATAACAACACAAGAATTGTTATCTTCAAATAAAGGCCTCCTCCTCCCCTTCAGCCTTGCCTCTCCATCTCCAAAATTGGTGTCTTTACCAATCTTATGTGTCACTTATTGTAAATAGCAGCAAATACTAAAGTTCCTATAGCCTAGGACCTCATAATCCGGAAATCCAGTCAGTACAGAATTCTTAAAAAAATAGTTTCAAACCCCTGGCTATCAGATATCACATACTTCTCTGGTACACAGAAGTAGAGACTGGTGACAAATTTACCAAAACCAAGTCCCTGTGGAGTCACTGGTTTCAAAGACTAAAAAAACACAGTGAACACCATCACTAAAATCAAATCAGATGACTTCCTAACCAGCAAGTGGCGCCATACTATGACACCTACACAGAATTTTGAAAAAAGCAGACCTCTTTATTCCCAATACTTTTCAAGGTTATTGGTCTGTGGTATTTCTCCAAAACAAACATGATACCATCTGAGACCACACAATTTTACCTTGAGAGAGAGGAGCAATAACATAAGCATTACATCTCCTCGTTACTGCCCTGACCAAATCCAGCTAAAAGGACCTACCCTAAGTTATTCCACTTCACATGAAGCACCAATATCCAAGGAGGGCCCAGCAACTGAACCAAACAAACCACTTCTGACCAGACATCTCCATTGGAAATTAGATGAACATAATGGAAATGACACAGTGATATGATAGCAATCTCACCATATTACCAATGTAACTATAATAATTTGAGGTACATCTAACTTCAATGTAACAGAATAACATATAAAATATAGTAAAATAATCTAGATAAAATCTCCATGATTATACACAGCCAATCAAAATCAAATGAGAGTACAACATTAACATGAAATGTGTGCAAGTATAAAACAAAATTGAAAACTATACCAAAAAATGTCCAACTTTTTTACAATAAACAGGAAAACACAGAATTAATTCACCCAGAAGTGTATACCCCTTTACTAGTACTTTTTTTTTACAAAATGTATTGATTCTATAGTACAACACATGATAGCTACGCATTGGAAAACGTACAAGGTCTGGATAGCCTAAGTCTACACAATTTATCATCACACAAAAGCTCTCAAAATCTGCTTCAGTCCTGGTTCTTTATCTAAACCTATGGCACCACTACAGGCATTGGCTTTAATCCCAATATACATATGAGTCTCCAACCATTTGTAAAACAGCTCTTGGAATATTAGGTGAGTAAATAATGCTACTTCTATTATATTTGTCAGATAGTGGGTACATGAAGAATTTGGAAAAAAAGATAGCGAGCTATGGGAAACTTACTAGATAAGACTTTTGAACATAACAACACAAGAATTGTTATCTTCAAATAAAGGCCTCCTCCTCCCCTTCAGCCTTTCCTCTCCATCTCCAAAATTGGTGTCTTTACCAATTCTTTGCGTTACTTATTATAAAAATCAGCAGACAGTAAAGTTCCCATAGCCTAAGACCTCATCATCCAGGAAACCAGTCAGTCCAGAATTCTTAAAAAAATAGTTTCAAATCCCTGCCTATGAGATATCACATAATACTCTGGGACAAATAAGTAGAGACTGGTGGCAAATTTAATCAAAAAACAAGTCCTTATGGAGTCACTGGCTTCAAAGACTAAAATAACATAATGAACACCATCATGTAAAATAAATTCATATGACTTCCTAACATGCAAATGGTGCCATACCACGACACCTACATGGAATTTTGAAAAAAAAATATGTCTCTATTCCCAATACCTTCCTAAGGAAAACTTACTAGATAAGACTTTTGAACATAACAACACAAGAATTGTTATGTTCAAATAAAGGCCTCCTCCTCCCCTTCAGCCTTGCCTCTCCATCTCCAAAATTGGTGTCTTTACCAATCTTATGTGTCACTTATTGTAAATAGCAGCAAATACTAAAGTTCCTATAGCCTAGGACCTCATAATCCGGAAATCCAGTCAGTACAGAATTCTTAAAAAAATAGTTTCAAACCCCTGGCTATCAGATATCACATACTACTCTGGTACACAGAAGTAGAGACTGGTGACAAATTTACCAAAACCAAGTTCCTGCGGAGTCACTGGTTTCAAAGACTAAAAAAACACAGTGAACACCATCACTAAAATCAAATCAGATGACTTCCTAACCAGCAAATTGCGCCATACTATGACACCTACACAGAATTTTGAAAAAAGCAGACCTCTTTATTCCCAATACCTTTCAAGGTTATTGGTCTGTGGTATTTCTCCAAAACAAACCTGATACCATCTCGGACCACACAATTTTACCTTGAGAGAGAGGAGCAATAACATAAGCATTACATCTCTCTTTATTGTCCTGACCAAATCCAGCTTAAGGGACCTACCCTAAGTTATTCCACTTCACATGAAGCACCAATATCCAAGGAGGGCCCAGCAACTGAACCAAACAAACCACTTCTGACCAGACATCTCCATTGGAAATAAGATGAACATAATGGAAATGACACAGTGATATGATAGCAATCTCACCATATTACCAATGTAACTATAATGATTTGAGGTACATGTAACTTCAATGTAACAGAATAACATATAAAATATAGTAAAAGAATCTAGATAAAATCTCCATGATTATACACAGCCAATCAAAATCAAATGAGAGTACAACATTAACATGAAATGTGTGCAAGTATAAAACAAAATTGAAAACTATACCAAAAAATGTCCAACTTTTTTACAATAAACAGGAAAACACAGAATTAATTCACCCAGAAGTGTATACCCCTTTACAAGCACTTTTTTTCCAAAATGTATTGATTCTATACTACAACACATGATAGCTACGCAGTGGAAAACGTACAAGGTCTGAATATCCTAAGTCTACACAATTTATCATCACACAAAAGCTCTCAAAATCTGCTTCAGTCCTGGTTCTTTATCTAAACCTATGGCACCACTACAGGCATTGGCTTTAAGCCCAATATACATATGAGTCTCCAACCAATGGTAAAACAGCTCTTGGAATATTAGGCGAGTAAATAATGCTACTTCTATTATATTTGTCAGATAGTGGGTACATGAAGAATTTGGAAAAAAAGATAGCGAGCTATGGGAAACTTACTAGATAAGACTTTTGAACATAACAACACAAGAATTGTTATCTTCAAATAAAGGCCTCCTCCTCCCCTTCAGCCTTTCCTCTCAATCTCCAAAATTGGTGTCTTTACCAATTCTTTGCGTTACTTATTATAAAAATCAGCAGACAGTAAAGTTCCCATAGCCTAAGACCTCATCATCCAGGAAACCAGTCAGTCCAGAATTCTTAAAAAAATAGTTTCAAATCCCTGCCTATGAGATATCACATACTACTCTGGGACAAATAAGTAGAGACTGGTGGCAAATGTAATAAAAAAACAAGTCCCTATGGAGTCACTGGCTTCAAAGACTAAAATAACATAATGAACACCATTATGTAAAATAAACTCATATGACTTCCTAACAAGCAAATGGTGCCATACCATGACACCTACATGGAATTTTGAAAAAAAAATATGTCTCTATTCCCAATACCTTCCTATGGGAAACTTACTAGATAAGACATTTGAACATAACAACACAAGAATTGTTATCTTCAAATAAAGGCCTCCTCCTCCCCTTCAGCCTTGCCTCTCCATCTCCAAAATTGGTGTCTTTACCAATCTTATGTGTCACTTATTGTAAATAGCAGCAAATACTAAAGTTCCTATAGCCTAGGACCTCATAATCCGGAAATCCAGTCAGTACAGAATTCTTAAAAAAATAGTTTCAAACCCCTGGCTATCAGATATCAGATACTACTCTGGTACACAGAAGTAGAGACTGGTGACAAATTTACCAAAACCAAGTCCCTGTGGAGTCACTGGTTTCAAAGACTAAAAAAACACAGTGAACACCATCACTAAAATCAAATCAGATGACTTCCTAACCAGCAAATGGCGCCATACTATGACACCTACACAGAATTTTGAAAAAAGCAGACCTCTTTATTCCCAATACCTTTCAAGGTTATTGGTCTGTGGTATTTCTCCAAAACAAACCTGATACCATCTCAGACCACACAATTTTACCTTGAGAGAGAGGAGCAATAACATAAGCATTACATCTCTCTTTATTGCCCTGATCAAATCCAGCTAAAGGGACCTACCCTAAGTTATTCCACTTCACATGAAGCACCAATATCCAAGGAGGGCCCAGCAACTGAACCAAACAAACCACTTCTGACCAGACATCTCCATTGGAAATTAGATGAACATAATGGAAATGACACAGTGATATGATAGCAATCTCACCATACTACCAATGTAACTATAATGATTTGAGGTACATCTAACTTCAATGTAACAGAATAACATATAAAATATAGTAAAATAATCTAGATAAAATCTCCATGATTATACACAGCCAATCAAAATCAAATGAGAGTACAACATTAACATGAAAAGTGTGTAAGCATAAAACAAAATTGAAAACTATACCAAAAAATTTCCAACTTTTTTACAATAAACAGGAAAACACAGAATTAATTCACCCAGAAGTGTATACCCCTTTACAAGCACTTTTTTTTTACAAAATGTATTGATTCTATAGTACAACACATGATAGCTACGCATTGGAAAACGTACAAGGCCTGGATATCCAAAGTCTACACAATTTATCATCACACAAAAGCTCTCAAAATGTGCTTCAGTCCTGGTTCTTTATCTAAACCTATGGCACCACTACAGGCATTGGCTTTAAGCCCAATATACATATGAGTCTCCAACCAATGGTAAAACAGCTCTTGGAATATTAGGTGAGTAAATAATGCTACTTCTATTATATTTGTCAGATAGTGGGTACATGAAGAATTTGGAAAAAAAGATAGCGAGCTATGGGAAACTTACTAGATAAGACTTTTGAACATAACAACACAAGAATTGTTATCTTCAAATAAAGGCCTCCTCCTCCCCTTCAGCCTTTCCTCTCAATCTCCAAAATTGGTGTCTTTACCAATTCTTTGCGTTACTTATTATAAAAATCAGCAGACAGTAAAGTTCCCATAGCCTAAGACCTCATCATCCAGGAAACCAGTCAGTCCAGAATTCTTAAAAAAATAGTTTCAAATCCCTGCCTATGAGATATCACATACTACTCTGGGACAAATAAGTAGAGACTGGTGGCAAATGTAATAAAAAAACAAGTCCCTATGGAGTCACTGGCTTCAAAGACTAAAATAACATAATGAACACCATCATGTAAAATAATCTCATATGACTTCCTAACAAGCAAATGGTGCCATACCACGACACCTACATGGAATTAAAAAAAAAAAATATGTCTCTATTCCCAATACCTTCCTATGGGAAACTTACTAGATAAGACTTTTGAACATAACAACACAAGAATTGTTATCTTCAAATAAAGGCCTCCTCCTCCCCTTCAGCCTTGCCTCTCCATCTCCAAAATTGGTGTCTTTACCAATCTTATGTGTCACTTATTGTAAATAGCAGCAAATACTAAAGTTCCTATAGCCTAGGACCTCATAATTCGGAAATCCAGTCAGTACAGAATTCTTAAAAAAATAGTTTCAAACCCCTGGCTATCAGATATCACATACTACTCTGGTACACAGAAGTAGAGACTGGTGACAAATTTACCAAAACCAAGTCCCTGTGGAGTCACTGGTTTCAAAGACTAAAAAAACACAGTGAACACCATCACTATAATTAAATCAGATGACTTCCTAACCAGCAAATGGCGCCATACTATGACACCTACACAGAATTTTGAAAAAAGCAGACCTCTTAATTCCCAATACCTTTTAAGGTTATTGGTCTGTGGTATTTCTCCAAAACAAACATGATACCATCTCAGACCACACAATTTTACCTTGAGAGAGAGGAGCAATAACGTAAGCATTACATATCTCTTTATTGCCCTGACCAAATCCAGCAAAAGGGACCTACCCTAAGTTATTCCACTTCACATGAAGCACCAATATCCAAGGAGGGCCCAGCAACTGAACCAAACAAACCACTTCTGACCAGACATCTCCATTGGAAATTAGATGAACATAATGGAAATGACACAGTGATATGATAGCAATCTCACCATATTACCAATGTAACTATAATGATTTAAGGTGCGTCTAACTTCAATGTAACAGAATAACATATAAAATATAGTAAAAGAATCTAGATAAAATCTCCATGATTATACACAGCCAATCAAAATCAAATGAGAGTACAACATTAACATGAAATGTGTGCAAGTATAAAACAAAATTGAAAACTATACCAAAAAATCCCAACTTTTTTACAATAAACAGGAAAACACAGAATTAATTCACCCAGAAGTGTATACCCCTTTACAAGCACTTTTTTTTTTCCAAAATATATTGATTCTATAGTACAACACATGATAGCTACACATTGGAAAACGTACAAGGTCTGGATATCCTAAGTCTACACAATTTATCATCACACAAAAGCTCTCAAAATCTGCTTCAGTCCTGGTTCTTTATCTAAACCTATGGCACCACTACAGGCATTGGCTTTAAGCCCAATATACATATGAGTCTTCAACCATTTGTAAAACAGCTCTTGGAATATTAGGTGAGTAAATAATGCTACTTCTATTATATTTGTCAGAATGTGGGTACATGAAGAATTTGGAAAAAAAGATAGCGAGCTATGGGAAACTAACTAGATAAGACTTTTGAACATAACAACACAAGAATTGTTATCTTCAAATAAAGGTCTCCTCCTCCCCTTCAGCCTTTCCTCTCCATCTCCAAAATTGGTGTCTTTACCAATTCTTTGCGTTACTTATTATAAAAATCAGCAGACAGTAAAGTTCCCATAGCCTAAGACCTCATCATCCAGGAAACCAGTCAGTCCAGAATTCTTAAAAAAATAGTTTCAAATCCCTGCCTATGAGATATCACATACTACTCTGGGACAAATAAGTAGAGACTGGTGGCAAATTTAATCAAAAAACAAGTCCCTATGGAGTCACTGGCTTCAAAGACTAAAATAACATAATGAACACCATCATGTAAAATAAACTCATATGACTTCCTAACAAGCAAATGGTGCCATACCACGACACCTACATGGAATTTTGAAAAAAAAATATGTCTCTATTCCCAATACCTTCCTATGGGAAACTTACTAGATAAGACTTTTGAACATAACAACACAAGAATTGTTATCTTCAAATAAAGGCATCCTCCTCCCCTTCAGCCTTGCCTCTCCATCTCCAAAATTGGTGTCTTTACCAATCTTATGTGTCACTTATTGTAAATAGCAGCAAATACTAAAGTTCCTATAGCCTAGGACCTCATAATCCGGAAATCCAGTCAGTACAGAATTCTTAAAAAAATAGTTTCAAACCCCTGGCTATCAGATATCACATACTACTCTGGTACACAGAAGTAGAGACTGGTGACAAATTTACCAAAACCAAGTACCTGTGGAGTCACTGGTTTCAAAGACTAAAAAAACACAGTGAACACCATCACTAAAATCAAATCAGATGACTTCCTAACCAGCAAATGGCGCCATACTATGACACCTACACAGAATTTTGAAAAAAGCAGACCTCTTTATTCCCAATACCTTTCAAAGTTATTGGTCTGTGGTATTTCTCCAAAACAAACCTGATACTATCTCAGACCACACAATTTTACCTTGAGAGAGAGGAGCAATAACATAAGCATTACATCTCTCTTTATTGTCCTGACCAAATCCAGCTTAAGGGACCTACCCTAAGTTTTTCCACTTCACATGAAGCACCAATAACCAAGGAGGGCCCAGCAACTGAACCAAACAAACCACTTCTGACCAGACATCTCCATTGGAAATTAGATGAACATAATGGAAATGACACAGTGATATGATAGCAATCTCACCATATTACCAATGTAACTATAATGATTTGAGGTACATCTAACTTCAATGTAACAGAATAACATATAAAATATAGTAAAATAATCTAGATAAAATCTCCATGATTATACACAGCCAATCAAAATCAAATGAGAGTACAACATTAACATGAAATGTGTGCAAGTATATAACAAAATTGAAAACTATACCAAAAAATCCCAACTTTTTTACAATAAACAGGAAAACACAGAATTAATTCACCCAGAAGTGTATACCCCTTTACAAGCACTTTTTTTTTCCAAAATGTATTGATTCTATAGTACAACACATGATAGCTACGCATTGAAAAACGTACAAGGTCTGGATATCGTAAGTCTACACAATTTATCATCACACAAAAGCTCTCAAAATCTGCTTCAGTCCTGGTTCTTTATCTAAACCTATGGCACCACTACAGGCATTGGCTTTAAGCCAAATATACATATGAGTCTCCAACCATTTGTAAAACAGCTCTTGGTATATTAGGTGAGTAAATAATGCTACTTCAATTATATTTGTCAGATAGTGGGTACATGAAGAATTTGGAAAAAAAGATAGCGAGCTATGGGAAACTTACTAGATAAGACTTTTGAACATAACAACACAAGAATTGTTATCTTCAAATAAAGGCCTCCTCCTCCCCTTCAGCCTTTCCTCTCCATCTCCAAAATTGGTGTCTTTACCAATTCTTTGCGTTACTTATTATAAAAATCAGCAGATAGTAAAGTTCCCATAGCCTAAGACCTCATCATCCAGGAAACCAGTCAGTCCAGAATTCTTAAAAAAATAGTTTCAAATCCCTGCCTATGAGATATCACTTACTACTCTGGGACAAATAAGTAGAGACTGGTGGCAAATTTAATCAAAAAACAAGTCCCTATGGAGTCTCTGGCTTCAAAGACTAAAATAACATAATGAACACCATCATGTAAAATAAACTTATATGACTTCCTAACAAGCAAATGGTGCCATACCACGACACCTATATGGAATTTTGAAAAAAAAATATGTCTCTATTCCCAATACCTTCCTATGGGAAACTTACTAGATAAGACTTTTGAACATAACAACACAAGAATTGTTATCTTCAAATAAAGGCCTCCTCCTCCCCTTCAGCCTTGCCTCTCCATCTCCAAAATTGGTGTCCTTACCAATCTTATGTGTCACTTATTGTAAATAGCAGCAAATACTAAAGTTCCTATAGCCTAGGACCTCATAATCCGGAAATCCAGTCAGTACAGAATTCTTAAAAAAAATAGTTTCAAACCCCTGGCTATCAGATATCACATACTACTCTGGTACACAGAAGTAGAGACTGGTGACAAATTTACCAAAACCAAGTCCCTGTGGAGTCACTGGTTTCAAAGACTAAAAAAACACAGTGAACACCATCACTAAAATCAAATCAGGTGACTTCCTAACCAGCAAATGGCGCCATACTATGACACCTACACAGAATTTTGAATAAAGCAGACTTCTTTATTCCCAATACCTTTAAGGTTATTGGTCTGTGGTATTTCTACAAAACAAACATGATACCATCTCAGACCACACAATTTTACCTTGAGAGAGAGGAGCAATAACATAAGCATTACATCTCTCTTTATTGCCCTGATCAAATCCAGCTAAAGGGACCTACCCTAAGTTATTCCACTTCACATGAAGCACCAATATCCAAGGAGGGCCCAGCAACTGAACCAAACAAACCACGTCTGACCAGACATCTCCATTGGAAATTAGATGAACATAATGGAAATGACACAGTGATATGATAGCAATCTCACCATATTACCAATGTAACTATAATGATTTGAGGTACATCTAACTTCAATGTAACAGAATAACATATAAACTATAGTAAAAGAATCTAGATAAAATCTCCATGATTATACACAGCCAATCAAAATCAAATGAGAGAACAACATTATCATGAAATGTGTGCAAGTATAAAACAAAATTGAAAACGATACCAAAAAATCCCAACTTTTTTACAGTAAACAGGAAAACACAGAATTAATTCACCCAGAAGTGTATACCCCTTTACAAGCACTTTTTTTTTTACAAAATGTATTGATTCTATAGTACAACACATGATAGCTACGCATTGGAAAACGTACAAGGTTTGGATATCCTAAGTCTACACAATTTATCATCACACAAAAGCTCTCAAAATCTGCTTCAGTCCTGGTTCTTTATCTAAACCTATGGCACCACTACAGGCATTGGCTTTAAGCCCAATATACATATGAGTCTCCAACCATTTGTAAAACAGCTCTTGGTATATTAGGTGAGTAAATAATGCTACTTCTATTATATTTGTCAGATAGTGGGTACATGAAGAATTTGGAAAAAAAGATAGCGAGCTATGGGAAACTTACTAGATAAGACTTTTGAACATAACAACACAAGAATTGTTATCTTCAAATAAAGGCCTCCTCCTCCCCTTCAGCCTTTCCTCTCCATCTCCAAAATTGGTGTCTTTACCAATTCTTTGCGTTACTTATTATAAAAATCAGCAGACAGTAAAGTTCCCATAGCCTAAGACCTCATCATCCAGGAAACCAGTCAGTCCAGAATTCTTAAAAAAATAGTTTCAAATCCCTGCCTATGAGATATCACATACTACTCTGGGACAAATAAGTAGAGACTGGTGGCAAATTTAATCAAAAAACAAGTCCCTATGGAGTCACTGGCTTCAAAGACTAAAATAACATAATGAACACAATCATGTAAAATAAACTCATATGACTTCCTAACAAGCAAATGGTGCCATACCATGACACCTACATGGAATTTTGAAAAAAAAATATGTCTCCATTCCCAATACCTTCCTATGGGAAACTTACTAGATAAGACTTTTGAACATAACAACACAAGAATTGTTATGTTCAAATAAAGGCCTCCTCCTCCCCTTCAGCCTTTCCTCTCCATCTCCAAAATTGGTGTCTTTACCAATCTTTTGTGTCACTTATTGTAAATAGCAGCAAATACTAAAGTTCCTATAGCCTAGGACCTCATAATCCGGAAATCCAGTCAGTACAGAATTCTTAAAAAAATAGTTTCAAACCCCTGGCTATCAGATATCACAATACTACTCTGGTACACAGAAGTAGAGACTGGTGACAAATTTACCAAAACCAAGTCCCTGTGGAGTCACTGGTTTCAAAGACTAAAAAAATACAGTGAACACCATCACTAAAATCAAATCAGATGACTTCCTAACCAGCAAATGGTGCCATACTATGACACCTGCACAGAATTTTGAAAAAAGCACACCTCTTTATTCGCAATACCTTTCAAGGTTATTGGTCTGTAGTATTTCTCCAAAACAAACATGATACCATCTCAGACCACACAATTTTACCTTGAGAGAGAGGAGCAATAACATAAGCATTACATCTCTCTTTATTGCCCTGATCAAATCCAGCTAAAGGGACCTACCCTAAGTTATTCCACTTCACATGAAGCACCAATTTCCAAGGAGGGCCCAGCAACTGAACCAAACAAACCACTTCTGACCAGACATCTCCATTGGAAATTAGATGAATATAATGGAAATGACACAGTGATATGATAGCAATCTCACCATATTACCAATGTAACTATAATGATTTGAGGTACATCTAACTTCAATGTAACAGAATAACATATAAAATATAGTAAAATAATCTAGATTAAATCTCCATGATTATACACAGCCAATCAAAATCAAATGAGAGTACAACATTAACATGAAATGTGTGCAAGTATATAACAAAATTGAAAACTATACCAAAAAATCCCAACTTTTTTACAATAAACAGGAAAACACAGAATTAATTCACCCAGAAGTGTATACCCATTTACAAGCACTTTTTTTTTTACAAAATGTATTGATTCTATAGTACAACACATGATAGCTACGCATTGGAAAACGTACAAGGTCTGGATATCCTAAGTCTACACAATTTATCATCACACAAAAGCTCTCAAAATCTGCTTCAGTCATGGTTCTTTATCTAAACTTATGGCACCACTACAGGCATTGGCTTTAAGCCCAATATACATATGAGTCTCGAACCATTTGTAAAACAGCTCTTGGAATATTAGGTGAGTAAATAATGCTACTTCTATTATATTTGTCAGATAGTGGGTACATGAAGAATTTGGAAAAAAAGATAGCGAGCTATGGGAAACTTACTAGATAAGACTTTTGAACATAACAACACAAGAATTGTTATCTTCAAATAAAGGCCTCCTCCTCCCCATTAGCCTTTCCTCTCCATCTCCAAAATTGGTGTCTTTACCAATTCTTTGCGTTACTTATTATAAAAATCAGCAGACAGTAAAGTTCCCATAGCCTAAGACCTCATCATCCAGGAAACCAGTCAGTCCAGAATTCTTAAAAAAATAGTTTCAAATCCCTGCCTATGAGATATCACATACTACTCTGGGACAAATAAGTAGAGACTGGTGGCAAATTTAATCAAAAAACAAGTCCCTATGGAGTCACTGGCTTCAAAGACTAAAATAACATAATGAACACAATCATGTAAAATAAACTCATATGACTTCCTAACAAGCAAATGGTGCCATACCATGACACCTACATGGAATTTTGAAAAAAAAAATATGTCTCCATTCCCAATACCTTCCTATGGGAAACTTACTAGATAAGACTTTTGAACATAACAACACAAGAATTGTTATGTTCAAATAAAGGCCTCCTCCTCCCCTTCAGCCTTTCCTCTCCATCTCCAAAATTGGTGTCTTTACCAATCTTTTGTGTCACTTATTGTAAATAGCAGCAAATACTAAAGTTCCTATAGCCTAGGACCTCATAATGCGGAAATCCAGTCAGTACAGAATTCTTAAAAAAATAGTTTCAAACCCCTGGCTATCAGATATCACATACTACTCTGGTACACAGAAGTAGAGACTGGTGACAAATTTACCAAAACCAAGTCCCTGTGGAGTCACTGGTTTCAAAGACTAAAAAAACACAGTGAACACCATCACTAAAATCAAATCAGGTGACTTCCTAACCAGCAAATGGCGCCATACTATGACACCTACACAGAATTTTGAAAAAAGCAGACCTCTTTATTCCCAATACCTTTAAGGTTATTGGTCTGTGGTATTTCTACAAAACAAACCTGATACCATCTCAGACCACACAATTTTACCTTGAGAGAGAGGAGCAATAACATAAGCATTACATCTCTCTTTATTGCCCTGATCAAATCCAGCTAAAGGGACCTACCCTAAGTTATTCCACTTCACATGAAGCACCAATATCCAAGGAGGGCCCAGCAACTGAACCAAACAAACCACTTCTGACCAGACATCTGCATTGGAAATTAGATGAACATAATGGAAATGACACAGTGATATGATAGCAATCTCACCATATTACCAATGTAACTATAATGATTTGAGGTACATCTAACTTCAATGTAACAGAATAACATATAAAATATAGTAAAAGAATCTAGATAAAATCTCCATGATTATACACAGCCAATCAAAATCAAATGAGAGTACAACATTATCATGAAATGTGTGCAAGTATAAAACAAAATTGAAAACGATACCAAAAAATCCCAACTTTTTTACAGTAAACAGGAAAACACAGAATTAATTCACCCAGAAGTGTATACCCCTTTACAAGCACTTTTTTTTTTTTACAAAATGTATTGATTCTATAGTACAACACATGATAGCTACGCATTGGAAAACGTACAAGGTCTGGATATCCTAAGTCTACACAATTTATCATCACACAAAAGCTCTCAAAATCTGCTTCAGTCCTGGTTCTTTATCTAAACCTATGGCACCACTACAGGCATTGGCTTTAAGCCCAATATACATATGAGTCTCCAACCATTTGTAAAACAGCTCTTGGTATATTAGGTGAGTAAATAATGCTACTTCTATTATATTTGTCAGATAGTGGGTACATGAAGAATTTGGAAAAAAAGATAGCGAGCTATGGGAAACTTACTAGATAAGACTTTTGAACATAACAACACAAGAATTGTTATCTTCAAATAAAGGCCTCCTCCTCCCCTTCAGCCTTTCCTCTCCATCTCCAAAATTGGTGTCTTTACCAATTCTTTGCGTTAGTTATTATAAAAATCAGCAGACAGTAAAGTTCCCATAGCCTAAGACCTCATCATCCAGGAAACCAGTCAGTCCAGAATTCTTAAAAAAATTGTTTCAAATCCCTGCCTATGAGATATCACATACTACTCTGGGACAAATTAGTAGAGACTGGTGGCAAATTTAATCAAAAATCAAGTCCCTATGGAGTCACTGGCTTCAAAAACTAAAATAACATAATGAACACCATCATGTAAAATAAACTCATATGACTTCCTAACAAGCAAATGGTGCCATACCATGACACCTACATGGAATTTTGAAAAAAAAATATGTCTCCATTCCCAATACCTTCCTATGGGAAACTTACTAGATAAGACTTTTGAACATAACAACACAAGAATTGTTGTGTTCAAATAAAGGCCTCCTCCTCCCCTTCAGCCTTTCCTCTCCATCTCCAAAATTGGTGTCTTTACCAATCTTTTGTGTCACTTATTGTAAATAGCAGCAAATACTAAAGTTCCTATAGCCTAGGACCTCCTAATCCGGAAATCCAGTCAGTACAGAATTCTTAAAAAAATAGTTTCAAACACCTGGCTATCAGAAATCACATACTACTCTGGTACACAGAAGTAGAGACTGGCGACAAATTTACCAAAACCAAGTCCCTGTGGAGTCACTGGTTTCAAAGACTAAAAAAACACAGTGAACACCATCACTAAAATCAAATCAGATGACTTCCTAACCAGCAAATGGCGCCATACTATGACACCTACACAGAATTTTGAAAAAAGCAGACCTCTTTATTCCCAATACCTTTCAAGGTTATTGGTCTGTGGTATTTCTCCAAAACAAACATGATACCATCTCAGACCACACAATTTTACCTTGAGAGAGAGGAACAATAACATAAGCATTACATCTCCTCTTTACTGCCCTGACCAAATCCAGCTAAAGGGACCTACCCTAAGTTATTCCACTTCACATGAAGCACCAATATCCAAGGAGGGCCCAGCAACTGAACCAAACAAACCACTTCTGACCAGACATCTCCATTGGAAATTAGATGAACATAATGGAAATGACACAGTGATATGATAGCAATCTCACCATATTACCAATGTAACTATAATGATTTGAGGTACATCTAACTTCAATGTAACAGAATAACATATAAAATATAGTAAAATAATCTAGATAAAATCTCCATGATTATACACAGCCGATCAAAATCAAATGAGAGTACAACATTAACATGAAATGTGTGCAAGTATAAAACAAAATTGAAAACTATACCAAAAAATCCCAACTTTTTTACAGTAAACAGGAAAACACAGAATTAATTCACCCAGAAGTGTATAGCCCTTTACAAGCACTTTTTTTACAAAATGTATTGATTCTATAGTACAACACATGATAGCTATGCATTGGAAAACGTACATGGTCTGGATATCCTAAGTCTACACAATTTATCATCACACAAAAGCTCTCAAAATCTGCTTCAGTCCTGGTTCTTTATCTAAACCTATGGCACCACTACAGGCATTGGCTTTAAGCCCAATATACATATGAGTCTCCAACCATTTGTAAAACAGCTCTTGGAATATTAGGTGAGTAAATAATGCTACTTCAATTATATTTGTCAGATAGTGGGTACATGAAGAATTTGGAAAAAAAGATAGCGAGCTATGGGAAACTTACTAGATAAGACTTTTGAAAATAACAGCACAAGAATTGTTATCTTCAAATAAAGGCCTCCTCCTCCCCTTCAGCCTTTCCTCTCCATCTCCAAAATTGGTGTCTTTACCAATTCTTTGCGTTACTTATTATAAAAATCAGCAGACAGTAAAGTTCCCATAGCCTAAGACCTCATCATCCAGGAAACCAGTCAGTCCAGAATTCTTAAAAAAATAGTTTCAAATCCCTGCCTATGAGATATCACATACTACTCTGGGACAAATAAGTAGAGACTGGTGGCAAATTTAATAAAAAAACAAGTCCCTATGGAGTCACTGGCTTCAAAGACTAAAATAACATAATGAACACCATCATGTAAAATAAACTCATATGACTTCCTAACAAGCAAATGGTGCCATACCACGACACCTACATGGAATTTTGAAAAAAAAAAATGTCTCTATTCCCAATACCTTCCTATGGGAAACTTACTAGATAAGACTTTTGAACATAACAACACAAGAATTGTTATGTTCAAATAAAGGCCTCCTCCTCCCCTTCAGCCTTGCCTCTCCATCTCCAAAATTGGTGTCTTTAACAATCTTATGTGTCACTTATTGTAAATAGCAGCAAATACTAAAGTTCCTATAGCCTAGGACCTCATAATCCGGAAATCCAGTCAGTACAGAATTCTTAAAAAAATAGTTTCAAACCCCTGGCTATCAGTTATCACATACTACTCTGGTACACAGAAGTAGAGACTGGTGACAAATTTACCAAAACCAAGTCCCTGTGGAGTCACTGGTTTCAAAGACTAAAAAAACACAGTGAACATCATCACTAAAATCAAATCAGATGACTTCCTAACCAGCAAATGGCGCCATACTATGACGCCTACACAGAATTTTGAAAAAAGCAGACCTCTTTATTCCCAATACCTTTCAAGGTTATTGGTCTGTGGTATTTCTCCAAAACAAACATGATACCATCTCAGACCACACAATTTTACATTGAGAGAGAGGAGCAATAACATAAGCATTACATCTCTCTTTATTGCCCTGACCAAATCCAGCTAAAGGGACCTACCCTAAGTTATTCCACTTCACATGAAGCACCAATATCCAAGGAGGGCCCAGCAACTGAACCAAACAAACCACTTCTGACCAGACATCTCCATTGGAAATTAGATGAACATAATGGAAATGACACAGTGATATGATAGCAATCTCACCATATTACCAATGTAACTACAATGATTTGAGGTACATCTAACTTCAATGTAACAGAATAACATATAAAATATAGTAAAAGAATCTAGATAAAATCTCCATGATTATACACAGCCAATCAAAATCAAATGAGAGTACAACATTAACATGAAATGTGTGCAAGTATAAAACAAAATTGGAAACGATACCAAAAAATCCCAACTTTTTTACAGTAAACAGGAAAACACAGAATTAATTCACCCAGAAGTGTATACCCCTTTACAAGCACTTTTTTTTTTACAAAATGTATTGATTCTATAGTACAACACATGATAGCTATGCATTGGAAAACGTACAAGGTCTGGATATCCTAAGTCTACACAATTTATCATCACACAAAAGCTCTCAAAATCTGCTTCAGTCCTGGTTCTTTATCTAAACCTATGGCACCACTACAGGCATTGGCTTTAAGCCCAATATACATATGAGTCTCCAACCATTTGTAAAACAGCTTTTGGTATATTAGGTGAGTAAATAATGCTACTTCTATTATATTTGTCAGATAGTGGGTACATGAAAAATTTGGAAAAAAAGATAGCCAGCTATGGGAAACTTACTAGATAAAACTTTTGAACATAACAACAAAAGAATAGTTATCTTCAAATAAAGGCCTCCTCCTCCCCTTCAGCCTTTCCTCTCCGTCTCCAAAATTGGTGTCTTTACCAAATCTTTGCGTTACTTATTATAAAAATCAGCAGACAGTAAAGTTCCCATAGCCTAAGACCTCATCATCCAGGAAACCAGTCAGTCCAGAATTCTTAAAAAAATAGTTTCAAATCCCTGCCTATGAGATATCACATACTACTCTGGGACAAATAAGTAGAGACTGGTGGCAAATTTAATCAAAAAACACGTCCCTATGGAGTCACTGGCTTCAAAGACTAAAATAACATAATGAACACCATCATGTAAAATAAACTCATATGACTTCCTAACAAGCAAATGGTGCCATACCACGACACCTACATGGAATTTTGAAAAAAAAATATGTCTCTATTCCCAATACCTTCCTATGGGAAACTTACTAGATAAGACTTTTGAACATAACAACACAAGAATTGTTATCTTCAAATAAAGGCCTCCTCCTCCCCTTCAGCCTTGCCTGTCCATCTCCAAAATTGGTGTCTTTACCAATCTTATGTGTCACTTACTGTAAATAGCAGCAAATACTAAAGTTCCTATAGCCTAGGACCTCATAATCCGGAAATCCAGTCAGAACAGAATTCTTAAAAAAATAGTTTCAAACCCCTGGCTATCAGATATCACATACTACTCTGGTACACAGAAGTAGAGACTGGTGACAAATTTACCAAAAGTAAGTACCTGTGGAGTCACTGGTTTCAAAGACTAAAAAAACACAGTGAACACCATCACTAAAATCAAATCAGATGACTTCCTAACCAGCAAATGGTGCCATACTATGACACCTACACAGAATTTTGAAAAAAGCAGACCTCTTTATGCCCAATACCTTTCAAGGTTATTGGTCTGTGGTATTTCTCCAAAACAAACATGATACCATCTCAGACCACACAATTTTACCTTGAGAGAGAGGAGCAATAACATAAGCATTACATCTCTCTTTATTGCCCTGACCAAATCCAGCTAAAGTGACCTACCCTAAGTTATTCCACTTCACATAAAGCACCAATATCCAAGGAGGGCCCAGCAACTGAACCAAACAAACCACTTCTGACCAGACATCTCCATTGGAAATTAGATGAACATAATGGAAATGACACAGTGATATGATAGCAATCTCACCATATTACCAATGTAACTATAATGATTTGAGGTACATCTAACTTCAATGTAACAGAATAACATATAAAATATAGTAAAAGAATCTAGATAAAATCTCCATGATTATACACAGCCAATCAAAATCAAATGAGAGTACAACATTAACATGAAATGTGTGTAAGTATAAAACAAAATTGAAAACTATACCAAAAAATCCCAACTTTTTTACAGTAAACAGGAAAACACAGAATTAATTCACCCAGAAGTGTATACCCCTTTACAAGCACTTTTTTTTTACAAAATCTATTGATTCTATAGTACAACACATGATAGCTACGCATTGGAAAACGTACAAGGTCTGGATATCCTAAGTCTACACAATTTATCATCACACAAAAGCTCTCAAAATCTGCTTCAGTCCTGGTTCTTTATCTAAGCCTATGGCACCACTACAGGCATTGGCTTAAGCCCAATATACATATGAGTCTCCAACCATTTGTAAAACAGCTTTTGGTATATTAGGTGAGTAAATAATGCTACTTCTATTATATTTGTCAGATAGTGGGTACATGAAGAATTTGGAAAAAAAGATAGCGACCTATGGGAAACTTACTAGATAAGACTTTTGAACATAACAACACAAGAATTGTTATCTTCAAATAAAGGCCTCCTCCTCCCCTTCAGCCTTTCCTCTCCATCTCCAAAATTGGTGTTTTTACCAATTTTTTGCGTTACTTATTATAAAAATCAGCAGACAGTAAAGTTCCCATAGCCTAAGACCTCATCATCCAGGAAACCAGTCAGTCCAGAATTCTTAAAAAAATAGTTTCAAATCCCTGCCTATGAGATATCACATACTACTCTGGGACAAATAAGTAGAGACTGGTGGCAAATTTAATCAAAAAACAAGTCCCTATGGAGTCAATGGCTTCAAAGACTAAAATAACATAATGAACACCATCATGTAAAATAAACTCATATGACTTCCTAACAAGCAAATGGTGCCATACCACGACACCTACATGGAATTTTTAAAAAAATATGTCTCTATTCCCAATACCTTCCTATGGGAAACTTACTAGATAAGACTTTTGAACATAACAACACAAGAATTGTTATCTTCAAATAAAGGCCTCCTCCTCCCCTTCAGCCTTGCCTCTCCATCTCCAAAATTGGTGTATTTACCAATCTTATGTGTCACTTATTGTAAATAGCAGCAAATACTAAAGTTCCTATAGCCTAGGACCTCATAATCCGGAAATCCAGTCAGTACAGAATTCTTAAAAAAAATAGTTTCAAACCCCTGGCTATCAGATATCACATACTACTCTGGTACACAGAAGTAGAGACTGGTGACAAATTTACCAAAACCAAGTCCCTGTGGAGTCACTGGTTTCAAAGACTAAAAAAACACAGTGAACACCATCACTAAAATCAAATCAGATGACTTCCTAACCAGCAAATGGCGCCATACTATGACATCTACACAGAATTTTGAAAAAAGCAGAAATCTTTATTCCCAATACCTTTCAAGGTTATTGGTCTGTGGTATTTCTCCAAAACAAACCTGATACCATCTCAGACCACACAATTTTACCTTGAGAGAGAGGAGCAATAACATAAGCATTACATCTCTCTTTATTGCCCTGACCAAATCCAGCTAAAGGGACCTACGCTTAGGTTATTCCACTTCACATGAAGCACCAATATCCAAGGAGGGCCCAGCAACTGAACCAAACAAACCACTTCTGACCAGACATCTCCATTGGAAATTAGATGAACATAATGGAAATGACACAGTGATATGATAGCAATCTCACCATATTACCAATGTAACTATAATGATTTAAGGTGCGTCTAACTTCAATGTAACAGAATAACATATAAAATATAGTAAAAGAATCTAGATAAAATCTCCATGATTATACACAGCCAATCAAAATCAAATGAGAGTACAACATTAACATGAAATGTGTGCAAGTATAAAACAAAATTGAAAACTATACCAAAAAATCCCAACTTTTTTACAATAAACAGGAAAACACAGAATTAATTCACCCAGAAGTGTATACCCCTTTACAAGCACTTTTTTTTCCAAAATGTATTGATTCTATAGTACAACACATGATAGCTACACATTGGAAAACGTACAAGGTCTGGATATCCTAAGTCTACACAATTTATCATCACACAATAGCTCTCAAAATCTGCTTCAGTCCTGGTTCTTTATCTAAACCTATGGCACCACTACAGGCATTGGATTTAAGCTCAATATACATATGAGTCTCCAACCATTTGTAAAACAGCTCTTGGTATATTAGGTGAGTAAATAATGCTACTTCTATTATATTTGTCAGATAGTGGGTACATGAAGAATTTGGAAAAAAAGATAGCGAGCTATGGGAAACTTACTAGATAAGACTTTTTGAACATAACAACACAAGAATTGTTATCTTCAAATAAAGGCCTCCTCCTTTCCTTCAGCCTTTAATCTCCATCTCCAAAATTGGTGTCTTTACCAATTCTTTGCGTTACTTATTATAAAAATCAGCAGACAGTAAAGTTCCCATAGCCTAAGACCTCATCATCCAGGAAACCAGTCAGTCCAGAATTCTTAAAAAAATAGTTTCAAATCCCTGCCTATGAGATATCACATACTACTCTGGGACAAATAAGTAGAGACTGGTGGCAAATTTAATCAAAAAACAAGTCCCTATGGAGTCACTGGCTTCAAAGACTAAAATAACATAATGAACACCATCATGTAAAATAAATTCATATGACTTCCTAACATGCAAATGGTGCCATACCAAGACACCTACATGGAATTTTGAAAAACAAATATGTCTCTATTCCCAATACCTTCCTATGGGAAACTTACTAGATAAGACTTTTGAACATAACAACACAAGAATTGTTATCTTCAAATAAAGGCCTCCTCCTCCCCTTCAGCCTTGCCTCTCCATCTCCAAAATTGGTGTCTTTACCAATCTTATGTGTCACTTATTGTAAATAGCAGCAAATACTAAAGTTCCTATAGCCTAGGACCTCATAATCCGGAAATCCAGTCAGTACAGAATTCTTAAAAAAATAGTTTCAAACCCCTGGCTATCAGATATCACATACTACTCTGGTACACAGAAGTAGAGACTGGTGACAAATTTACCAAAACCAAGTCCCTGTGGAATCACTGGTTTCAAAGACTAAAAAAACACAGTGAACACCATCGCTAAAATCAAATCAGATGACTTCCTAACCAGCAAATGGCGCCATACTATGACACCTACACAGAATTTTGAAAAAAGCAGACCTCTTTATGCCCTATACCTTTCAAGGTTATTGGTCTGTGGTATTTCTCCAAAACAAACATTATACCATTTCAGACCACACAATTTTACCTTGAGAGAGAGGAGCAATAACATAAGCATTACATCTCTCTTTATTGCCCTGACCAAATCCAGCTAAAGGGACCTACCCTAAGTTATTCCACTTCACATGAAGCACCAATATCCAAGGAGGGCCCAGCAACTGAACCAAACAAACCACTTCTGACCAGACATCTCCATTGGAAATTAGATGAACATAATGGAAATGACACAGTGATATGATAGCAATCTCACCATATTACCAATGTAACTATAATGATTTGAGGTACATCTAACTTCAATGTAACAGAATAACATATAAAATATAGTAAAAGAATCTAGATAAAATCTCCATGATTATACACAGCCAATCAAAATCAAATGAGAGTACAACATTTACATGAAATGTGTGTAAGTATAAAACAAAATTGAAAACTATACCAAAAAATCCCAACTTTTTTACAGTAAACAGGAAAACACAGAATTAATTCACCCAGAAGTGTATACCCCTTTACAAGCGCTTTTTTTTACAAAATGTATTGATTCTATAGTACAACACATGATAGCTACGCATTGGAAAACGTACAAGGTCTGGATATCCTAAGTCTACACAATTTATCATCACACAAAAGCTCTCAAAATCTGCTTCAGTCCTGGTTCTTTATCTAAGCCTATGGCACCACTACAGGTATTGGCTTAAGCCCAATATACATATGAGTCTCCAACCATTTGTAAAACAGCTTTTGGTATATTAGGTGAGTAAATAATGCTACTTCTATTATATTTGTCAGATAGTGGGTACATGAAGAATTTGGAAAAAAAGATAGCGAGCTATGGGAAACTTACTAGATAAGACTTTTGAACATAACAACACAAGAATTGTTATCTTCAAATAAAGGCCTCCTCCTCCCCTTCAGCCTTTCCTCTCCATCTCCAAAATTGTGTCTTTACCAATTCTTTGCGTTACTTATTATAAAAATCAGCAGACAGTAAAGTTCCCATAGCCTAAGACCTCATCATCCAGGAAACCAGTCAGTCCAGAATTCTTAAAAAAATAGTTTCAAATCCCTGCCTATGAGATATCACATACTACTCTGGGACAAATAAGTAGAGACTGGTGGCAAATTTAATAAAAAAACAAGTCCCTATGGAGTCACTGGCTTCAAAGACTAAAATAACATAATGAACACCATCATGTAAAATAAATTCATATGACTTCCTAACATGCAAATGGTGCCATACCACGACACCTACATGGAATTTTGAAAAAAACATATGTCTCTATTCACAATACCTTCCTATGGGAAACTTACGAGATAAGACTTTTGAACATAACAACACAAGAATAGTTATCTTCAAATAAAGGCCTCCTCCTCCCCTTCAGCCTTGCCTCTCCATCTCCAAAATTGGTGTCTTTACCAATCTTATGTGTCACTTATTGTAAATAGCAGCCAATACTAAAGTTCCTATAGCCTAGGACCTCATAATCCAGAAATCCAGTCAGTACAGAATTCTTAAAAAAATAGTTTCAAACCCCTGGCTATCAGATATCACATACTACTCTGGTACACAGAAGTAGAGACTGGTGACAAATTTACCAAAACCAAGTCCCTGTGGAGTCACTGGTTTCAAAGACTAAAAAAACACAGTGAACACCATCACTAAAATCAAATCAGATGACTTCCTAACCAGCAAATGGCGCCATACTATGACACCTACACAGTATTTAGAAAAAAGCAGACCTCTTTATTCCCAATACCTTTCAAGGTTATTGGTCTGTGGTATTTCTCCAAAACAAACCTGATACCATCTCAGACCACACAATTTTACCTTGAGAGAGAGGAGCAATAACATAAGCATTACATCTCTCTTTATTGCCCTGATCAAATCCAGCTAAAGGGACCTACCCTAAGTTATTCCACTTCACATGAAGCACCAATATCCAAGGAGGGCCCAGCAACTGAACCAAACAAACCACTTCTGACCAGACATCTCCATTGGAAATTAGATGAACATAATGGAAATGACACAGTGATATGATAGCAATCTCACCATATTACCAATGTAACTATAATGATTTAATGTACATCTAACTTCAATGTAACAGAATAACATATAAAATATAGTAAAAGAATCTAGATAAAATCTCCATGATTATACACAGCCAATCAAAATCAAATGAGAGTACAACATTAACATGAAATGTGTGCAAGTATAAAACAAAATTGAAAACTATACCAAAAAATCCCAACTTTTTTACAGTAAACAGGAAAACACAGAATTAATTCACCCAGAAGTGTATACCCCTTTACAAGCACTTTTTTTTTTACAAAATGTATTGATTCTATAGTAAAACACATGATAGCTACGCATTGGAAAACGTACAAGGTCTGGATATCCTAAGTCTACACAATTTATCATCACACAAAAGCTCTCAAAATCTGCTTCAGTCCTGGTTCTTTATCTAAACCTATGGCACAACTACAGGCATTGGCTTTAAGCCCAATATACATATGAGTCTCCAACCATTTGTAAAACAGCTCTTGGAATATTAGGTGAGTAAATAATGCTACTTCTATTAAATTTGTCAGATAGTGGGTACATGAAGAATTTGGAAAAAAAGATAGCGAGCTATGGGAAACTTCATAGATAATCTTTTGAACATAACAACACAAGAATTGTTATCTTCAAATAAAGGCCTCCTCCTCCCATTTAGCCTTTCCTCTCCATCTCCAAAATTGGTGTCTTTACCAATTCTTTGCGTTACTTATTATAAAAATCAGCAGACAGTAAAGTTCCCATAGCCTAAGACCTCATCAGCCAGGAAACCAGTCAGTCCAGAATTCTTAAAAAAATAGTTTCAAATCCCTGCCTATGAGATATCACATACTACTCTGGGACAAATAAGTAGAGACTGGTGGCAAATTTAATCAAAAAACAAGTCCCTATGGAGTCACTGGCTTCAAAGACTAAAATAACATAATGAACACCATCATGTAAAATAAACTCATATGACTTCCTAACAAGCAAATGGTGCCATACCACGACACCTACATGGAATTTTGAAAAAAAAAAATGTCTCTATTCCCAATACCTTCCTATGGGAAACTTACTAGATAAGACTTTTGAACATAACAACACAAGAATTGTTATCTTCAAATAAAGGCCTCCTCCTCCCCTTCAGCCTTGCCTCTCCATCTCCAAAATTGGTGTCTTTACCAATCTTATGTGTCACTTATTGTAAATAGCAGCAAATACTAAAGTTCCTATAGCCTAGGACCTCATAATCCGGAAATCCAGTCAGTACAGAATTCTTAAAAAAATAGTTTCAAACCCCTGGCTATCAGATATCACATACTACTCTGGTACACAGAAGTAGAGACTGGTGACAAATTTACCAAAACCAAGTTCCTGCGGAGTCACTGGTTTCAAAGACTAAAAAAACACAGTGAACACCATCACTAAAATCAAATCAGATGACTTCCTAACCAGCAAATGGCGCCATACTATGACACCTACACAGAATTTTGAAAAAAGCAGACCTCTTAATTCCCAATACCTTTTAAGGTTATTGGTCTGTGGTATTTCTCCAAAACAAACCTGATACCATCTCAGACCACACAATTTTACCTTGAGAGAGAGGAGCAATAACATAAGCATTACAGCTCTCTTTATTGCCCTGACCAAATCTAGCTAAAGGGACCTACCCTAAGTTATTCCACTTCACATGAAGCACCAATATCCAAGGAGGGCCCAGCAACTGAACCAAACAAACCACTTCTGACCAGACATCTCCATTGGAAATTAGATGAACATAATGGAAATGACACAGTGATATGATAGCAATCTCACCATATTACCTATGTAACTATAATGATTTAAGGTGCGTCTAACTTCAATGTAACAGAATAACATATAAAATATAGTAAAAGAATCTAGATAAAATCTCCATGATTATACACAGCCAATCAAAATCAAATGAGAGTACAACATTAACATGAAATGTGTGCAAGTATAAAACAAAATTGAAAACTATACCAAAAAATCCCAACTTTTTTACAATAAACAGGAAAACACAGAATTAATTCACCCAGAAGTGTATACCCCTTTACAAGCACTTTTTTTTTTCCAAAATATATTGATTCTATAGTACAACACATGATAGCTACACATTGGAAAACGTACAAGGTCTGGATATCCTAAGTCTACACAATTTATCATCACACAAAAGCTCTCAAAATCTGCTTCAGTCCTGGTTCTTTATCTAAACCTATGGCACCACTACAGGCATTGGCTTTAAGCCCAATATACATATGAGTCTTCAACCATTTGTAAAACAGCTCTTGGAATATTAGGTGAGTAAATAATGCTACTTCTATTATATTTGTCAGATAGTGGGTACATGAAGAATTTGGAAAAAAAGATAGCGAGCTATGGGAAACTAACTAGATAAGACTTTTGAACATAACAACACAAGAATTGTTATCTTCAAATAAAGGCCTCCTCCTCCCCTTCAGCCTTTCCTCTCCATCTCCAAAATTGGTGTCTTTACCAATTCTTTGCGTTACTTATTATAAAAATCAGCAGACAGTAAAGTTCCCATAGCCTAAGACCTCATCATCCAGGAAACCAGTCAGTCCAGAATTCTTAAAAAAATAGTTTCAAATCCCTGCCTATGAGATATCACATACTACTCTGGGACAAATAAGTAGAGACTGGTGGCAAATTTAATCAAAAAACAAGTCCCTATGGAGTCACTGGCTTCAAAGACTAAAATAACATAATGAACACCATCATGTAAAATAAACTCATATGACTTCCTAACAAGCAAATGGTGCCATACCACGACACCTACATGGAATTTTGAAAAAAAAATATGTCTCTATTCCCAATACCTTCCTATGGGAAACTTACTAGATAAGACTTTTGAACATAACAACACAAGAATTGTTATCTTCAAATAAAGGCCTCCTCCTCCCCTTCAGCCTTGCCTCTCCATCTCCAAAATTGGTGTCTTTACCAATCTTATGTGTCACTTATTGTAAATAGCAGCAAATACTAAAGTTCCTATAGCCTAGGACCTCATAATTCGGAAATCCAGTCAGTACAGAATTCTTAAAAAAATAGTTTCAAACCCCTGGCTATCAGATATCACATACTACTCTGGTACACAGAAGTAGAGACTGGTGACAAATTTACCAAAACCAAGTCCCTGTGGAGTCACTGGTTTCAAAGACTAAAAAAACACAGTGAACACCATCACTAAAATCAAATCAGATGACTTCCTAACCAGCAAATGGTGCCATACTATGACACCTACACAGAATTTTGAAAAAAGCAGACCTCTTTATGCCCAATACCTTTCAAGGTTATTGGTCTGTGGTATTTCTCCAAAACAAACATGATACCATCTCAGACCACACAATTTTACCTTGAGAGAGAGGAGCAATAACATAAGCATTACATCTCTCTTTATTGCCCTGACCAAATCCAGCTAAAGTGACCTACCCTAAGTTATTCCACTTCACATAAAGCACCAATATCCAAGGAGGGCCCAGCAACTGAACCAAACAAACCACTTCTGACCAGACATCTCCATTGGAAATTAGATGAACATAATGGAAATGACACAGTGATATGATAGCAATCTCACCATATTACCAATGTAACTATAATGATTTGAGGTACATCTAACTTCAATGTAACAGAATAACATATAAAATATAGTAAAAGAATCTAGATAAAATCTCCATGATTATACACAGCCAATCAAAATCAAATGAGAGTACAACATTAACATGAAATGTGTGTAAGTATAAAACAAAATTGAAAACTATACCAAAAAATCCCAACTTTTTTACAGTAAACAGGAAAACACAGAATTAATTCACCCAGAAGTGTATACCCCTTTACAAGCACTTTTTTTTTACAAAATCTATTGATTCTATAGTACAACACATGATAGCTACGCATTGGAAAACGTACAAGGTCTGGATATCCTAAGTCTACAC
>NW_027463369.1:0-53213 GCF_050947455.1 Rhinoderma darwinii | reverse complement strand
ACGCTCGATCTTGGCGGCATTCGTCTCAGCGCCTGGCAATTAGTTTAGGAGCACTGTGTTTGACTTCTCTGGATGTTTCCCAGGCGAGTTATTGACAAGTAAATCCTAGACGCTCGATCTTGGTTATTTTCGCTTTCGCGGCTGGCAGTAAAAGAACCATGTTTCTGTGAATAACTCCTGAACCGTAAGTCCTAGACGCTCGCTCTTGGCTGCATTCGATCAGCTCGTGGCAGCCAGTCTAAAAAACACTATCTTGGACTTCTCTGCATGTTTCCCAGGCGAGCAATTGGCAGCATGTTCAGAACCATGTTTCTGTGAATAACTCCTGAACCGTAAGTCCCTAGACGCTCGCTCTTGGCTGCATTCGATTCAGCTCGTGGCAGCCAGTCTAAAAAACACTATCTTGGACTTCTCTGCATGTTTCCCAGGCGAGAAATTGGCAGCATGTTCAGAACCATGTTTCTGTGAATAACTCCTGAACCGTAAGTCCTAGACGCTCGCTCTTGGCTGCATTCGATTCAGCTCGTGGCAGCCAGTCTAAAAAACACTATCTTGGACTTCTCTGCATGTTTCCCAGGCGAGAAATTGGCAGCATGTTCAGAACCATGTTTCTGTGAATAACTCCTGAACCGTAAGTCCTAGACGCTCGCTCTTGGCTGCATTCGATTCAGCTCGTGGCAGCCAGTCTAAAAAACACTATCTTGGACTTCTCTGCATGTTTCCCAGGCGAGAAATTGGCAGCATGTTCAGAACCATGTTTCTGTGAATAACTCCTGAACCGTAAGTCCTAGACGCTCGCTCTTGGCTGCATTCGATTCAGCTCGTGGCAGCCAGTCTAAAAAACACTATCTTGGACTTCTCTGCATGTTTCCCAGGCGAGCAATTGGCAGCATGTTCAGAACCATGTTTCTGTGAATAACTCCTGAACCGTAAGTCCTAGACGCTCGCTCTTGGCTGCATTCGATTCAGCTCGTGGCAGCCAGTCTAAAAAACACTATCTTGGACTTCTCTGCATGTTTCCCAGGCGAGAAATTGGCAGCATGTTCAGAACCATGTTTCTGTGAATAACTCCTGAACCGTAAGTCCTAGACGCTCGCTCTTGGCTGCATTCGATTCAGCTCGTGGCAGCCAGTCTAAAAAACACTATCTTGGACTTCTCTGCATGTTTCCCAGACGAGAAATTGGCAGCATGTTCAGAACCATGTTTCTGTGAATAACTCCTGAACCGTAAGTCCTAGACGCTCGATCTTGGCGGCATTCGTCTCAGCGCCTGACAATTAGTATAGGAGCACTGTGTTTGACTTCTCTGGATGTTTCCCAGGCGAGTTATTGACAAGTAAATCCTAGACGCTCGATCTTGGTTATTTTCGCTTTCGCGGCTGGCAGTAAAAGAACCATGTTTCTGTGAATAACTCCTGAACCGTAAGTCCTAGACGCTCGCTCTTGGCTGCATTCGATTCAGCTCGTGGCAGCCAGTCTAAAAAACACTATCTTGGACTTCTCTGCATGTTTCCCAGGCGAGCAATTGGCAGCATGTTCAGAACCATGTTTCTGTGAATAACTCCTGAACCGTAAGTCCTAGACGCTCGCTCTTGGCTGCATTCGATTCAGCTCGTGGCAGCCAGTCTAAAAAACACTATCTTGGACTTCTCTGCATGTTTCCCTCGCGAGAAATTGGCAGCATGTTCAGAACCATGTTTCTGTGAATAACTCCTGAACCGTAAGTCCTAGACGCTCGCTCTTGGCTGCATTCGATTCAGCTCGTGGCAGCCAGTCTAAAAAACACTATCTTGGACTTCTCTGCATGTTTCCCAGGCGAGCAATTGGCAGCATGTTCAGAACCATGTTTCTGTGAATAACTCCTGAACCGTAAGTCCTAGACGCTCGCTCTTGGCTGCATTCGATTCAGCTCGTGGCAGCCAGTCTAAAAAACACTATCTTGGACTTCTCTGCATGTTTCCCAGGCGAGAAATTGGCAGCATGTTCAGAACCATGTTTCTGTGAATAACTCCTGAACCGTAAGTCCTAGACGCTCGCTCTTGGCTGCATTCGATTCAGCTCGTGGCAGCCAGTCTAAAAAACACTATCTTGGACTTCTCTGCATGTTTCCCAGGCGAGAAATTGGCAGCATGTTCAGAACCATGTTTCTGTGAATAACTCCTGAACCGTAAGTCCTAGACGCTCGATCTTGGCGGCATTCGTCTCAGCGCCTGGCAATTAGTATAGGAGCACTGTGTTTGACTTCTCTGGATGTTTCCCAGGCGAGTTATTGACAAGTAAATCCTAGACGCTCGATCTTGGTTATTTTCGCTTTCGCGGCTGGCAGTAAAAGAACCATGTTTCTGTGAATAACTCCTGAACCGTAAGTCCTAGACGCTCGCTCTTGGCTGCATTCGATTCAGCTCGTGGCAGCCAGTCTAAAAAACACTATCTTGGACTTCTCTGCATGTTTCCCAGACGAGAAATTGGCAGCATGTTCAGAAACATGTTTCTGTGAATAACTCCTGAACCGTAAGTCCTAGACGCTCGATCTTGGCGGCATTCGTCTCAGCGCCTGGCAATTAGTATAGGAGCACTGTGTTTGACTTCTCTGGATGTTTCCCAGGCGAGTTATTGACAAGTAAATCCTAGACGCTCGATCTTGGTTATTTTCGCTTTCGCGGCTGGCAGTAAAAGAACCATGTTTCTGTGAATAACTCCTGAACCGTAAGTCCTAGACGCTCGCTCTTGGCTGCATTCGATTCAGCTCGTGGCAGCCAGTCTAAAAAACACTATCTTGGACTTCTCTGCATGTTTCCCAGGCGAGCAATTGGCAGCATGTTCAGAACCATGTTTCTGTGAATAACTCCTGAACCGTAAGTCCTAGACGCTCGCTCTTGGCTGCATTCGATTCAGCTCGTGGCAGCCAGTCTAAAAAACACTATCTTGGACTTCTCTGCATGTTCCTAAGGCAAATGTTTCTAAAGCTAATTCTTGAACCGTAAGTCCTAGACGCTCGATCTTGGCGGCATTCGTCTCAGCGCCTGGCAATTAGTATAGGAGCACTGTGTTTGACTTCTCTGGATGTTTCCCAGGCGAGTTATTGACAAGTAAATCCTAGACGCTCGATCTTGGTTATTTTCGCTTTCGCGGCTGGCAGTAAAAGAACCATGTTTCTGTGAATAACTCCTGAACCGTAAGTCCTAGACGCTCGCTCTTGGCTGCATTCGATTCAGCTCGTGGCAGCCAGTCTAAAAAACACTATCTTGGACTTCTCTGCATGTTTCCCAGGCGAGCAATTGGCAGCATGTTCAGAACCATGTTTCTGTGAATAACTCCTGAACCGTAAGTCCTAGACGCTCGCTCTTGGCTGCATTCGATTCAGCTCGTGGCAGCCAGTCTAAAAAACACTATCTTGGACTTCTCTGCATGTTTCCCAGGCGAGAAATTGGCAGCATGTTCAGAACCATGTTTCTGTGAATAACTCCTGAACCGTAAGTCCTAGACGCTCGCTCTTGGCTGCATTCGATTCAGCTCGTGGCAGCCAGTCTAAAAAACACTATCTTGGACTTCTCTGCATGTTTCCCAGGCGAGAAATTGGCAGCATGTTCAGAACCATGTTTCTGTGAATAACTCCTGAACCGTAAGTCCTAGACGCTCGCTCTTGGCTGCATTCGATTCAGCTCGTGGCAGCCAGTCTAAAAAACACTATCTTGGACTTCTCTGCATGTTTCCCAGGCGAGAAATTGGCAGCATGTTCAGAACCATGTTTCTGTGAATAACTCCTGAACCGTAAGTCCTAGACGCTCGCTCTTGGCTGCATTCGATTCAGCTCGTGGCAGCCAGTCTAAAAAACACTATCTTGGACTTCTCTGCATGTTTCCCAGGCGAGCAATTGGCAGCATGTTCAGAACCATGTTTCTGTGAATAACTCCTGAACCGTAAGTCCTAGACGCTCGCTCTTGGCTGCATTCGATTCAGCTCGTGGCAGCCAGTCTAAAAAACACTATCTTGGACTTCTCTGCATGTTTCCCAGGCGAGAAATTGGCAGCATGTTCAGAACCATGTTTCTGTGAATAACTCCTGAACCGTAAGTCCTAGACGCTCGCTCTTGGCTGCATTCGATTCAGCTCGTGGCAGCCAGTCTAAAAAACACTATCTTGGACTTCTCTGCATGTTTCCCAGGCGAGAAATTGGCAGCATGTTCAGAACCATGTTTCTGTGAATAACTCCTGAACCGTAAGTCCTAGACGCTCGCTCTTGGCTGCATTCGATTCAGCTCGTGGCAGCCAGTCTAAAAAACACTATCTTGGACTTCTCTGCATGTTTCCCAGGCGAGCAATTGGCAGCATGTTCAGAACCATGTTTCTGTGAATAACTCCTGAACCGTAAGTCCTAGACGCTCGCTCTTGGCTGCATTCGATTCAGCTCGTGGCAGCCAGTCTAAAAAACACTATCTTGGACTTCTCTGCATGTTTCCCAGGCGAGAAATTGGCAGCATGTTCAGAACCATGTTTCTGTGAATAACTCCTGAACCGTAAGTCCTAGACGCTCGATCTTGGCGGCATTCGTCTCAGCGCCTGGCAATTAGTATAGGAGCACTGTGTTTGACTTCTCTGGATGTTTCCCAGGCGAGTTATTGACAAGTAAATCCTAGACGCTCGATCTTGGTTATTTTCGCTTTCGCGGCTGGCAGTAAAAGAACCATGTTTCTGTGAATAACTCCTGAACCGTAAGTCCTAGACGCTCGCTCTTGGCTGCATTCGATTCAGCTCGTGGCAGCCAGTCTAAAAAACACTATCTTGGACTTCTCTGCATGTTTCCCAGGCGAGAAATTGGCAGCATGTTCAGAACCATGTTTCTGTGAATAACTCCTGAACCGTAAGTCCTAGACGCTCGATCTTGGCGGCATTCGTCTCAGCGCCTGGCAATTAGTATAGGAGCACTGTGTTTGACTTCTCTGGATGTTTCCCAGGCGAGTTATTGACAAGTAAATCCTAGACGCTCGATCTTGGTTATTTTCGCTTTCGCGGCTGGCAGTAAAAGAACCATGTTTCTGTGAATAACTCCTGAACCGTAAGTCCTAGACGCTCGCTCTTGGCTGCATTCGATTCAGCTCGTGGCAGCCAGTCTAAAAAACACTATCTTGGACTTCTCTGCATGTTTCCCAGGCGAGAAATTGGCAGCATGTTCAGAACCATGTTTCTGTGAATAACTCCTGAACCGTAAGTCCTAGACGCTCGATCTTGGCGGCATTCGTCTCAGCGCCTGGCAATTAGTATAGGAGCACTGTGTTTGACTTCTCTGGATGTTTCCCAGGCGAGTTATTGACAAGTAAATCCTAGACGCTCGATCTTGGTTATTTTCGCTTTCGCGGCTGGCAGTAAAAGAACCATGTTTCTGTGAATAACTCCTGAACCGTAAGTCCTAGACGCTCGCTCTTGGCTGCATTCGATTCAGCTCGTGGCAGCCAGTCTAAAAAACACTATCTTGGACTTCTCTGCATGTTTCCCAGGCGAGAAATTGGCAGCATGTTCAGAACCATGTTTCTGTGAATAACTCCTGAACCGTAAGTCCTAGACGCTCGCTCTTGGCTGCATTCGATTCAGCTCGTGGCAGCCAGTCTAAAAAACACTATCTTGGACTTCTCTGCATGTTTCCCAGGCGAGAAATTGGCAGCATGTTCAGAACCATGTTTCTGTGAATAACTCCTGAACCGTAAGTCCTAGACGCTCGCTCTTGGCTGCATTCGATTCAGCTCGTGGCAGCCAGTCTAAAAAACACTATCTTGGACTTCTCTGCATGTTTCCCAGGCGAGAAATTGGCAGCATGTTCAGAACCATGTTTCTGTGAATAACTCCTGAACCGTAAGTCCTAGACGCTCGCTCTTGGCTGCATTCGATTCAGCTCGTGGCAGCCAGTCTAAAAAACACTATCTTGGACTTCTCTGCATGTTTCCCAGGCGAGAAATTGGCAGCATGTTCAGAACCATGTTTCTGTGAATAACTCCTGAACCGTAAGTCCTAGACGCTCGATCTTGGCGGCATTCGTCTCAGCGCCTGGCAATTAGTATAGGAGCACTGTGTTTGACTTCTCTGGATGTTTCCCAGGCGAGTTATTGACAAGTAAATCCTAGACGCTCGATCTTGGTTATTTTCGCTTTCGCGGCTGGCAGTAAAAGAACCATGTTTCTGTGAATAACTCCTGAACCGTAAGTCCTAGACGCTCGCTCTTGGCTGCATTCGATTCAGCTCGTGGCAGCCAGTCTAAAAAACACTATCTTGGACTTCTCTGCATGTTTCCCAGGCGAGCAATTGGCAGCATGTTCAGAACCATGTTTCTGTGAATAACTCCTGAACCGTAAGTCCTAGACGCTCGCTCTTGGCTGCATTCGATTCAGCTCGTGGCAGCCAGTCTAAAAAACACTATCTTGGACTTCTCTGCATGTTTCCCAGGCGAGAAATTGGCAGCATGTTCAGAACCATGTTTCTGTGAATAACTCCTGAACCGTAAGTCCTAGACGCTCGCTCTTGGCTGCATTCGATTCAGCTCGTGGCAGCCAGTCTAAAAAACACTATCTTGGACTTCTCTGCATGTTTCCCAGGCGAGAAATTGGCAGCATGTTCAGAACCATGTTTCTGTGAATAACTCCTGAACCGTAAGTCCTAGACGCTCGCTCTTGGCTGCATTCGATTCAGCTCGTGGCAGCCAGTCTAAAAAACACTATCTTGGACTTCTCTGCATGTTTCCCAGGCGAGCAATTGGCAGCATGTTCAGAACCATGTTTCTGTGAATAACTCCTGAACCGTAAGTCCTAGACGCTCGCTCTTGGCTGCATTCGATTCAGCTCGTGGCAGCCAGTCTAAAAAACACTATCTTGGACTTCTCTGCATGTTTCCCAGGCGAGAAATTGGCAGCATGTTCAGAACCATGTTTCTGTGAATAACTCCTGAACCGTAAGTCCTAGACGCTCGCTCTTGGCTGCATTCGATTCAGCTCGTGGCAGCCAGTCTAAAAAACACTATCTTGGACTTCTCTGCATGTTTCCCAGACGAGAAATTGGCAGCATGTTCAGAACCATGTTTCTGTGAATAACTCCTGAACCGTAAGTCCTAGACGCTCGATCTTGGCGGCATTCGTCTCAGCGCCTGACAATTAGTATAGGAGCACTGTGTTTGACTTCTCTGGATGTTTCCCAGGCGAGTTATTGACAAGTAAATCCTAGACGCTCGATCTTGGTTATTTTCGCTTTCGCGGCTGGCAGTAAAAGAACCATGTTTCTGTGAATAACTCCTGAACCGTAAGTCCTAGACGCTCGCTCTTGGCTGCATTCGATTCAGCTCGTGGCAGCCAGTCTAAAAAACACTATCTTGGACTTCTCTGCATGTTTCCCAGGCGAGCAATTGGCAGCATGTTCAGAACCATGTTTCTGTGAATAACTCCTGAACCGTAAGTCCTAGACGCTCGCTCTTGGCTGCATTCGATTCAGCTCGTGGCAGCCAGTCTAAAAAACACTATCTTGGACTTCTCTGCATGTTTCCCTCGCGAGAAATTGGCAGCATGTTCAGAACCATGTTTCTGTGAATAACTCCTGAACCGTAAGTCCTAGACGCTCGCTCTTGGCTGCATTCGATTCAGCTCGTGGCAGCCAGTCTAAAAAACACTATCTTGGACTTCTCTGCATGTTTCCCAGGCGAGCAATTGGCAGCATGTTCAGAACCATGTTTCTGTGAATAACTCCTGAACCGTAAGTCCTAGACGCTCGCTCTTGGCTGCATTCGATTCAGCTCGTGGCAGCCAGTCTAAAAAACACTATCTTGGACTTCTCTGCATGTTTCCCAGACGAGAAATTGGCAGCATGTTCAGAACCATGTTTCTGTGAATAACTCCTGAACCGTAAGTCCTAGACGCTCGATCTTGGCGGCATTCGTCTCAGCGCCTGGCAATTAGTATAGGAGCACTGTGTTTGACTTCTCTGGATGTTTCCCAGGCGAGTTATTGACAAGTAAATCCTAGACGCTCGATCTTGGTTATTTTCGCTTTCGCGGCTGGCAGTAAAAGAACCATGTTTCTGTGAATAACTCCTGAACCGTAAGTCCTAGACGCTCGCTCTTGGCTGCATTCGATTCAGCTCGTGGCAGCCAGTCTAAAAAACACTATCTTGGACTTCTCTGCATGTTTCCCAGACGAGAAATTGGCAGCATGTTCAGAACCATGTTTCTGTGAATAACTCCTGAACCGTAAGTCCTAGACGCTCGATCTTGGCGGCATTCGTCTCAGCGCCTGGCAATTAGTATAGGAGCACTGTGTTTGACTTCTCTGGATGTTTCCCAGGCGAGTTATTGACAAGTAAATCCTAGACGCTCGATCTTGGTTATTTTCGCTTTCGCGGCTGGCAGTAAAAGAACCATGTTTCTGTGAATAACTCCTGAACCGTAAGTCCTAGACGCTCGCTCTTGGCTGCATTCGATTCAGCTCGTGGCAGCCAGTCTAAAAAACACTATCTTGGACTTCTCTGCATGTTTCCCAGGCGAGCAATTGGCAGCATGTTCAGAACCATGTTTCTGTGAATAACTCCTGAACCGTAAGTCCTAGACGCTCGCTCTTGGCTGCATTCGATTCAGCTCGTGGCAGCCAGTCTAAAAAACACTATCTTGGACTTCTCTGCATGTTCCTAAGGCAAATGTTTCTAAAGCTAATTCTTGAACCGTAAGTCCTAGACGCTCGATCTTGGCGGCATTCGTCTCAGCGCCTGGCAATTAGTATAGGAGCACTGTGTTTGACTTCTCTGGATGTTTCCCAGGCGAGTTATTGACAAGTAAATCCTAGACGCTCGATCTTGGTTATTTTCGCTTTCGCGGCTGGCAGTAAAAGAACCATGTTTCTGTGAATAACTCCTGAACCGTAAGTCCTAGACGCTCGCTCTTGGCTGCATTCGATTCAGCTCGTGGCAGCCAGTCTAAAAAACACTATCTTGGACTTCTCTGCATGTTTCCCAGGCGAGAAATTGGCAGCATGTTCAGAACCATGTTTCTGTGAATAACTCCTGAACCGTAAGTCCTAGACGCTCGCTCTTGGCTGCATTCGATTCAGCTCGTGGCAGCCAGTCTAAAAAACACTATCTTGGACTTCTCTGCATGTTTCCCAGGCGAGAAATTGGCAGCATGTTCAGAACCATGTTTCTGTGAATAACTCCTGAACCGTAAGTCCTAGACGCTCGCTCTTGGCTGCATTCGATTCAGCTCGTGGCAGCCAGTCTAAAAAACACTATCTTGGACTTCTCTGCATGTTTCCCAGGCGAGCAATTGGCAGCATGTTCAGAACCATGTTTCTGTGAATAACTCCTGAACCGTAAGTCCTAGACGCTCGCTCTTGGCTGCATTCGATTCAGCTCGTGGCAGCCAGTCTAAAAAACACTATCTTGGACTTCTCTGCATGTTTCCCAGGCGAGAAATTGGCAGCATGTTCAGAACCATGTTTCTGTGAATAACTCCTGAACCGTAAGTCCTAGACGCTCGATCTTGGCGGCATTCGTCTCAGCGCCTGGCAATTAGTATAGGAGCACTGTGTTTGACTTCTCTGGATGTTTCCCAGGCGAGTTATTGACAAGTAAATCCTAGACGCTCGATCTTGGTTATTTTCGCTTTCGCGGCTGGCAGTAAAAGAACCATGTTTCTGTGAATAACTCCTGAACCGTAAGTCCTAGACGCTCGCTCTTGGCTGCATTCGATTCAGCTCGTGGCAGCCAGTCTAAAAAACACTATCTTGGACTTCTCTGCATGTTCCTAAGGCAAATGTTTCTAAAGCTAATTCTTGAACCGTAAGTCCTAGACGCTCGATCTTGGCGGCATTCGTCTCAGCGCCTGGCAATTAGTATAGGAGCACTGTGTTTGACTTCTCTGGATGTTTCCCAGGCGAGTTATTGACAAGTAAATCCTAGACGCTCGATCTTGGTTATTTTCGCTTTCGCGGCTGGCAGTAAAAGAACCATGTTTCTGTGAATAACTCCTGAACCGTAAGTCCTAGACGCTCGCTCTTGGCTGCATTCGATTCAGCTCGTGGCAGCCAGTCTAAAAAACACTATCTTGGACTTCTCTGCATGTTTCCCAGGCGAGCAATTGGCAGCATGTTCAGAACCATGTTTCTGTGAATAACTCCTGAACCGTAAGTCCTAGACGCTCGCTCTTGGCTGCATTCGATTCAGCTCGTGGCAGCCAGTCTAAAAAACACTATCTTGGACTTCTCTGCATGTTCCTAAGGCAAATGTTTCTAAAGCTAATTCTTGAACCGTAAGTCCTAGACGCTCGATCTTGGCGGCATTCGTCTCAGCGCCTGGCAATTAGTATAGGAGCACTGTGTTTGACTTCTCTGGATGTTTCCCAGGCGAGTTATTGACAAGTAAATCCTAGACGCTCGATCTTGGTTATTTTCGCTTTCGCGGCTGGCAGTAAAAGAACCATGTTTCTGTGAATAACTCCTGAACCGTAAGTCCTAGACGCTCGCTCTTGGCTGCATTCGATTCAGCTCGTGGCAGCCAGTCTAAAAAACACTATCTTGGACTTCTCTGCATGTTTCCCAGGCGAGCAATTGGCAGCATGTTCAGAACCATGTTTCTGTGAATAACTCCTGAACCGTAAGTCCTAGACGCTCGCTCTTGGCTGCATTCGATTCAGCTCGTGGCAGCCAGTCTAAAAAACACTATCTTGGACTTCTCTGCATGTTCCTAAGGCAAATGTTTCTAAAGCTAATTCTTGAACCGTAAGTCCTAGACGCTCGATCTTGGCGGCATTCGTCTCAGCGCCTGGCAATTAGTATAGGAGCACTGTGTTTGACTTCTCTGGATGTTTCCCAGGCGAGTTATTGACAAGTAAATCCTAGACGCTCGATCTTGGTTATTTTCGCTTTCGCGGCTGGCAGTAAAAGAACCATGTTTCTGTGAATAACTCCTGAACCGTAAGTCTTAGACGCTCGCTCTTGGCTGCATTCGATTCAGCTCGTGGCAGCCAGTCTAAAAAACACTATCTTGGACTTCTCTGCATGTTTCCCAGGCGAGCAATTGGCAGCATGTTCAGAACCATGTTTCTGTGAATAACTCCTGAACCGTAAGTCCTAGACGCTCGCTCTTGGCTGCATTCGATTCAGCTCGTGGCAGCCAGTCTAAAAAACACTATCTTGGACTTCTCTGCATGTTTCCCTCGCGAGAAATTGGCAGCATGTTCAGAACCATGTTTCTGTGAATAACTCCTGAACCGTAAGTCCTAGACGCTCGCTCTTGGCTGCATTCGATTCAGCTCGTGGCAGCCAGTCTAAAAAACACTATCTTGGACTTCTCTGCATGTTTCCCAGGCGAGCAATTGGCAGCATGTTCAGAACCATGTTTCTGTGAATAACTCCTGAACCGTAAGTCCTAGACGCTCGCTCTTGGCTGCATTCGATTCAGCTCGTGGCAGCCAGTCTAAAAAACACTATCTTGGACTTCTCTGCATGTTTCCCAGGCGAGAAATTGGCAGCATGTTCAGAACCATGTTTCTGTGAATAACTCCTGAACCGTAAGTCCTAGACGCTCGATCTTGGCGGCATTCGTCTCAGCGCCTGGCAATTAGTATAGGAGCACTGTGTTTGACTTCTCTGGATGTTTCCCAGGCGAGTTATTGACAAGTAAATCCTAGACGCTCGATCTTGGTTATTTTCGCTTTCGCGGCTGGCAGTAAAAGAACCATGTTTCTGTGAATAACTCCTGAACCGTAAGTCCTAGACGCTCGCTCTTGGCTGCATTCGATTCAGCTCGTGGCAGCCAGTCTAAAAAACACTATCTTGGACTTCTCTGCATGTTTCCCAGACGAGAAATTGGCAGCATGTTCAGAAACATGTTTCTGTGAATAACTCCTGAACCGTAAGTCCTAGACGCTCGATCTTGGCGGCATTCGTCTCAGCGCCTGGCAATTAGTATAGGAGCACTGTGTTTGACTTCTCTGGATGTTTCCCAGGCGAGTTATTGACAAGTAAATCCTAGACGCTCGATCTTGGTTATTTTCGCTTTCGCGGCTGGCAGTAAAAGAACCATGTTTCTGTGAATAACTCCTGAACCGTAAGTCCTAGACGCTCGCTCTTGGCTGCATTCGATTCAGCTCGTGGCAGCCAGTCTAAAAAACACTATCTTGGACTTCTCTGCATGTTTCCCAGGCGAGCAATTGGCAGCATGTTCAGAACCATGTTTCTGTGAATAACTCCTGAACCGTAAGTCCTAGACGCTCGCTCTTGGCTGCATTCGATTCAGCTCGTGGCAGCCAGTCTAAAAAACACTATCTTGGACTTCTCTGCATGTTCCTAAGGCAAATGTTTCTAAAGCTAATTCTTGAACCGTAAGTCCTAGACGCTCGATCTTGGCGGCATTCGTCTCAGCGCCTGGCAATTAGTATAGGAGCACTGTGTTTGACTTCTCTGGATGTTTCCCAGGCGAGTTATTGACAAGTAAATCCTAGACGCTCGATCTTGGTTATTTTCGCTTTCGCGGCTGGCAGTAAAAGAACCATGTTTCTGTGAATAACTCCTGAACCGTAAGTCTTAGACGCTCGCTCTTGGCTGCATTCGATTCAGCTCGTGGCAGCCAGTCTAAAAAACACTATCTTGGACTTCTCTGCATGTTTCCCAGGCGAGCAATTGGCAGCATGTTCAGAACCATGTTTCTGTGAATAACTCCTGAACCGTAAGTCCTAGACGCTCGCTCTTGGCTGCATTCGATTCAGCTCGTGGCAGCCAGTCTAAAAAACACTATCTTGGACTTCTCTGCATGTTTCCCTCGCGAGAAATTGGCAGCATGTTCAGAACCATGTTTCTGTGAATAACTCCTGAACCGTAAGTCCTAGACGCTCGCTCTTGGCTGCATTCGATTCAGCTCGTGGCAGCCAGTCTAAAAAACACTATCTTGGACTTCTCTGCATGTTTCCCAGGCGAGCAATTGGCAGCATGTTCAGAACCATGTTTCTGTGAATAACTCCTGAACCGTAAGTCCTAGACGCTCGCTCTTGGCTGCATTCGATTCAGCTCGTGGCAGCCAGTCTAAAAAACACTATCTTGGACTTCTCTGCATGTTTCCCAGGCGAGAAATTGGCAGCATGTTCAGAACCATGTTTCTGTGAATAACTCCTGAACCGTAAGTCCTAGACGCTCGATCTTGGCGGCATTCGTCTCAGCGCCTGGCAATTAGTATAGGAGCACTGTGTTTGACTTCTCTGGATGTTTCCCAGGCGAGTTATTGACAAGTAAATCCTAGACGCTCGATCTTGGTTATTTTCGCTTTCGCGGCTGGCAGTAAAAGAACCATGTTTCTGTGAATAACTCCTGAACCGTAAGTCCTAGACGCTCGCTCTTGGCTGCATTCGATTCAGCTCGTGGCAGCCAGTCTAAAAAACACTATCTTGGACTTCTCTGCATGTTTCCCAGACGAGAAATTGGCAGCATGTTCAGAAACATGTTTCTGTGAATAACTCCTGAACCGTAAGTCCTAGACGCTCGATCTTGGCGGCATTCGTCTCAGCGCCTGGCAATTAGTATAGGAGCACTGTGTTTGACTTCTCTGGATGTTTCCCAGGCGAGTTATTGACAAGTAAATCCTAGACGCTCGATCTTGGTTATTTTCGCTTTCGCGGCTGGCAGTAAAAGAACCATGTTTCTGTGAATAACTCCTGAACCGTAAGTCCTAGACGCTCGCTCTTGGCTGCATTCGATTCAGCTCGTGGCAGCCAGTCTAAAAAACACTATCTTGGACTTCTCTGCATGTTTCCCAGGCGAGCAATTGGCAGCATGTTCAGAACCATGTTTCTGTGAATAACTCCTGAACCGTAAGTCCTAGACGCTCGCTCTTGGCTGCATTCGATTCAGCTCGTGGCAGCCAGTCTAAAAAACACTATCTTGGACTTCTCTGCATGTTCCTAAGGCAAATGTTTCTAAAGCTAATTCTTGAACCGTAAGTCCTAGACGCTCGATCTTGGCGGCATTCGTCTCAGCGCCTGGCAATTAGTTTAGGAGCACTGTGTTTGACTTCTCTGGATGTTTCCCAGGCGAGTTATTGACAAGTAAATCCTAGACGCTCGATCTTGGTTATTTTCGCTTTCGCGGCTGGCAGTAAAAGAACCATGTTTCTGTGAATAACTCCTGAACCGTAAGTCCTAGACGCTCGCTCTTGGCTGCATTCGATTCAGCTCGTGGCAGCCAGTCTAAAAAACACTATCTTGGACTTCTCTGCATGTTTCCCAGGCGAGCAATTGGCAGCATGTTCAGAACCATGTTTCTGTGAATAACTCCTGAACCGTAAGTCCTAGACGCTCGCTCTTGGCTGCATTCGATTCAGCTCGTGGCAGCCAGTCTAAAAAACACTATCTTGGACTTCTCTGCATGTTTCCCAGGCGAGAAATTGGCAGCATGTTCAGAACCATGTTTCTGTGAATAACTCCTGAACCGTAAGTCCTAGACGCTCGCTCTTGGCTGCATTCGATTCAGCTCGTGGCAGCCAGTCTAAAAAACACTATCTTGGACTTCTCTGCATGTTTCCCAGGCGAGAAATTGGCAGCATGTTCAGAACCATGTTTCTGTGAATAACTCCTGAACCGTAAGTCCTAGACGCTCGCTCTTGGCTGCATTCGATTCAGCTCGTGGCAGCCAGTCTAAAAAACACTATCTTGGACTTCTCTGCATGTTTCCCAGGCGAGAAATTGGCAGCATGTTCAGAACCATGTTTCTGTGAATAACTCCTGAACCGTAAGTCCTAGACGCTCGCTCTTGGCTGCATTCGATTCAGCTCGTGGCAGCCAGTCTAAAAAACACTATCTTGGACTTCTCTGCATGTTTCCCAGGCGAGCAATTGGCAGCATGTTCAGAACCATGTTTCTGTGAATAACTCCTGAACCGTAAGTCCTAGACGCTCGCTCTTGGCTGCATTCGATTCAGCTCGTGGCAGCCAGTCTAAAAAACACTATCTTGGACTTCTCTGCATGTTTCCCAGGCGAGAAATTGGCAGCATGTTCAGAACCATGTTTCTGTGAATAACTCCTGAACCGTAAGTCCTAGACGCTCGCTCTTGGCTGCATTCGATTCAGCTCGTGGCAGCCAGTCTAAAAAACACTATCTTGGACTTCTCTGCATGTTTCCCAGACGAGAAATTGGCAGCATGTTCAGAACCATGTTTCTGTGAATAACTCCTGAACCGTAAGTCCTAGACGCTCGATCTTGGCGGCATTCGTCTCAGCGCCTGACAATTAGTATAGGAGCACTGTGTTTGACTTCTCTGGATGTTTCCCAGGCGAGTTATTGACAAGTAAATCCTAGACGCTCGATCTTGGTTATTTTCGCTTTCGCGGCTGGCAGTAAAAGAACCATGTTTCTGTGAATAACTCCTGAACCGTAAGTCCTAGACGCTCGCTCTTGGCTGCATTCGATTCAGCTCGTGGCAGCCAGTCTAAAAAACACTATCTTGGACTTCTCTGCATGTTTCCCAGGCGAGCAATTGGCAGCATGTTCAGAACCATGTTTCTGTGAATAACTCCTGAACCGTAAGTCCTAGACGCTCGCTCTTGGCTGCATTCGATTCAGCTCGTGGCAGCCAGTCTAAAAAACACTATCTTGGACTTCTCTGCATGTTTCCCTCGCGAGAAATTGGCAGCATGTTCAGAACCATGTTTCTGTGAATAACTCCTGAACCGTAAGTCCTAGACGCTCGCTCTTGGCTGCATTCGATTCAGCTCGTGGCAGCCAGTCTAAAAAACACTATCTTGGACTTCTCTGCATGTTTCCCAGGCGAGCAATTGGCAGCATGTTCAGAACCATGTTTCTGTGAATAACTCCTGAACCGTAAGTCCTAGACGCTCGCTCTTGGCTGCATTCGATTCAGCTCGTGGCAGCCAGTCTAAAAAACACTATCTTGGACTTCTCTGCATGTTTCCCAGGCGAGAAATTGGCAGCATGTTCAGAACCATGTTTCTGTGAATAACTCCTGAACCGTAAGTCCTAGACGCTCGCTCTTGGCTGCATTCGATTCAGCTCGTGGCAGCCAGTCTAAAAAACACTATCTTGGACTTCTCTGCATGTTTCCCAGGCGAGAAATTGGCAGCATGTTCAGAACCATGTTTCTGTGAATAACTCCTGAACCGTAAGTCCTAGACGCTCGATCTTGGCGGCATTCGTCTCAGCGCCTGGCAATTAGTATAGGAGCACTGTGTTTGACTTCTCTGGATGTTTCCCAGGCGAGTTATTGACAAGTAAATCCTAGACGCTCGATCTTGGTTATTTTCGCTTTCGCGGCTGGCAGTAAAAGAACCATGTTTCTGTGAATAACTCCTGAACCGTAAGTCCTAGACGCTCGCTCTTGGCTGCATTCGATTCAGCTCGTGGCAGCCAGTCTAAAAAACACTATCTTGGACTTCTCTGCATGTTTCCCAGACGAGAAATTGGCAGCATGTTCAGAAACATGTTTCTGTGAATAACTCCTGAACCGTAAGTCCTAGACGCTCGATCTTGGCGGCATTCGTCCAGCGCCTGGCAATTAGTATAGGAGCACTGTGTTTGACTTCTCTGGATGTTTCCCAGGCGAGTTATTGACAAGTAAATCCTAGACGCTCGATCTTGGTTATTTTCGCTTTCGCGGCTGGCAGTAAAAGAACCATGTTTCTGTGAATAACTCCTGAACCGTAAGTCCTAGACGCTCGCTCTTGGCTGCATTCGATTCAGCTCGTGGCAGCCAGTCTAAAAAACACTATCTTGGACTTCTCTGCATGTTTCCCAGGCGAGCAATTGGCAGCATGTTCAGAACCATGTTTCTGTGAATAACTCCTGAACCGTAAGTCCTAGACGCTCGCTCTTGGCTGCATTCGATTCAGCTCGTGGCAGCCAGTCTAAAAAACACTATCTTGGACTTCTCTGCATGTTCCTAAGGCAAATGTTTCTAAAGCTAATTCTTGAACCGTAAGTCCTAGACGCTCGATCTTGGCGGCATTCGTCTCAGCGCCTGGCAATTAGTATAGGAGCACTGTGTTTGACTTCTCTGGATGTTTCCCAGGCGAGTTATTGACAAGTAAATCCTAGACGCTCGATCTTGGTTATTTTCGCTTTCGCGGCTGGCAGTAAAAGAACCATGTTTCTGTGAATAACTCCTGAACCGTAAGTCCTAGACGCTCGCTCTTGGCTGCATTCGATTCAGCTCGTGGCAGCCAGTCTAAAAAACACTATCTTGGACTTCTCTGCATGTTTCCCAGGCGAGCAATTGGCAGCATGTTCAGAACCATGTTTCTGTGAATAACTCCTGAACCGTAAGTCCTAGACGCTCGCTCTTGGCTGCATTCGATTCAGCTCGTGGCAGCCAGTCTAAAAAAACACTATCTTGGACTTCTCTGCATGTTTCCCAGGCGAGAAATTGGCAGCATGTTCAGAACCATGTTTCTGTGAATAACTCCTGAACCGTAAGTCCTAGACGCTCGCTCTTGGCTGCATTCGATTCAGCTCGTGGCAGCCAGTCTAAAAAACACTATCTTGGACTTCTCTGCATGTTTCCCAGGCGAGAAATTGGCAGCATGTTCAGAACCATGTTTCTGTGAATAACTCCTGAACCGTAAGTCCTAGACGCTCGCTCTTGGCTGCATTCGATTCAGCTCGTGGCAGCCAGTCTAAAAAACACTATCTTGGACTTCTCTGCATGTTTCCCAGGCGAGAAATTGGCAGCATGTTCAGAACCATGTTTCTGTGAATAACTCCTGAACCGTAAGTCCTAGACGCTCGCTCTTGGCTGCATTCGATTCAGCTCGTGGCAGCCAGTCTAAAAAACACTATCTTGGACTTCTCTGCATGTTTCCCAGGCGAGCAATTGGCAGCATGTTCAGAACCATGTTTCTGTGAATAACTCCTGAACCGTAAGTCCTAGACGCTCGCTCTTGGCTGCATTCGATTCAGCTCGTGGCAGCCAGTCTAAAAAACACTATCTTGGACTTCTCTGCATGTTTCCCAGGCGAGAAATTGGCAGCATGTTCAGAACCATGTTTCTGTGAATAACTCCTGAACCGTAAGTCCTAGACGCTCGATCTTGGCGGCATTCGTCTCAGCGCCTGGCAATTAGTATAGGAGCACTGTGTTTGACTTCTCTGGATGTTTCCCAGGCGAGTTATTGACAAGTAAATCCTAGACGCTCGATCTTGGTTATTTTCGCTTTCGCGGCTGGCAGTAAAAGAACCATGTTTCTGTGAATAACTCCTGAACCGTAAGTCCTAGACGCTCGCTCTTGGCTGCATTCGATTCAGCTCGTGGCAGCCAGTCTAAAAAACACTATCTTGGACTTCTCTGCATGTTTCCCAGGCGAGAAATTGGCAGCATGTTCAGAACCATGTTTCTGTGAATAACTCCTGAACCGTAAGTCCTAGACGCTCGATCTTGGCGGCATTCGTCTCAGCGCCTGGCAATTAGTATAGGAGCACTGTGTTTGACTTCTCTGGATGTTTCCCAGGCGAGTTATTGACAAGTAAATCCTAGACGCTCGATCTTGGTTATTTTCGCTTTCGCGGCTGGCAGTAAAAGAACCATGTTTCTGTGAATAACTCCTGAACCGTAAGTCCTAGACGCTCGCTCTTGGCTGCATTCGATTCAGCTCGTGGCAGCCAGTCTAAAAAACACTATCTTGGACTTCTCTGCATGTTTCCCAGGCGAGAAATTGGCAGCATGTTCAGAACCATGTTTCTGTGAATAACTCCTGAACCGTAAGTCCTAGACGCTCGATCTTGGCGGCATTCGTCTCAGCGCCTGGCAATTAGTATAGGAGCACTGTGTTTGACTTCTCTGGATGTTTCCCAGGCGAGTTATTGACAAGTAAATCCTAGACGCTCGATCTTGGTTATTTTCGCTTTCGCGGCTGGCAGTAAAAGAACCATGTTTCTGTGAATAACTCCTGAACCGTAAGTCCTAGACGCTCGCTCTTGGCTGCATTCGATTCAGCTCGTGGCAGCCAGTCTAAAAAACACTATCTTGGACTTCTCTGCATGTTTCCCAGGCGAGAAATTGGCAGCATGTTCAGAACCATGTTTCTGTGAATAACTCCTGAACCGTAAGTCCTAGACGCTCGATCTTGGCGGCATTCGTCTCAGCGCCTGGCAATTAGTATAGGAGCACTGTGTTTGACTTCTCTGGATGTTTCCCAGGCGAGTTATTGACAAGTAAATCCTAGACGCTCGATCTTGGTTATTTTCGCTTTCGCGGCTGGCAGTAAAAGAACCATGTTTCTGTGAATAACTCCTGAACCGTAAGTCCTAGACGCTCGCTCTTGGCTGCATTCGATTCAGCTCGTGGCAGCCAGTCTAAAAAACACTATCTTGGACTTCTCTGCATGTTTCCCAGGCGAGAAATTGGCAGCATGTTCAGAACCATGTTTCTGTGAATAACTCCTGAACCGTAAGTCCTAGACGCTCGCTCTTGGCTGCATTCGATTCAGCTCGTGGCAGCCAGTCTAAAAAACACTATCTTGGACTTCTCTGCATGTTTCCCAGGCGAGAAATTGGCAGCATGTTCAGAACCATGTTTCTGTGAATAACTCCTGAACCGTAAGTCCTAGACGCTCGCTCTTGGCTGCATTCGATTCAGCTCGTGGCAGCCAGTCTAAAAAACACTATCTTGGACTTCTCTGCATGTTTCCCAGGCGAGCAATTGGCAGCATGTTCAGAACCATGTTTCTGTGAATAACTCCTGAACCGTAAGTCCTAGACGCTCGCTCTTGGCTGCATTCGATTCAGCTCGTGGCAGCCAGTCTAAAAAACACTATCTTGGACTTCTCTGCATGTTTCCCAGGCGAGCAATTGGCAGCATGTTCAGAACCATGTTTCTGTGAATAACTCCTGAACCGTAAGTCCTAGACGCTCGCTCTTGGCTGCATTCGATTCAGCTCGTGGCAGCCAGTCTAAAAAACACTATCTTGGACTTCTCTGCATGTTTCCCAGGCGAGAAATTGGCAGCATGTTCAGAACCATGTTTCTGTGAATAACTCCTGAACCGTAAGTCCTAGACGCTCGCTCTTGGCTGCATTCGATTCAGCTCGTGGCAGCCAGTCTAAAAAACACTATCTTGGACTTCTCTGCATGTTTCCCAGGCGAGAAATTGGCAGCATGTTCAGAACCATGTTTCTGTGAATAACTCCTGAACCGTAAGTCCTAGACGCTCGCTCTTGGCTGCATTCGATTCAGCTCGTGGCAGCCAGTCTAAAAAACACTATCTTGGACTTCTCTGCATGTTTCCCAGGCGAGCAATTGGCAGCATGTTCAGAACCATGTTTCTGTGAATAACTCCTGAACCGTAAGTCCTAGACGCTCGCTCTTGGCTGCATTCGATTCAGCTCGTGGCAGCCAGTCTAAAAAACACTATCTTGGACTTCTCTGCATGTTTCCCAGGCGAGAAATTGGCAGCATGTTCAGAACCATGTTTCTGTGAATAACTCCTGAACCGTAAGTCCTAGACGCTCGCTCTTGGCTGCATTCGATTCAGCTCGTGGCAGCCAGTCTAAAAAACACTATCTTGGACTTCTCTGCATGTTTCCCAGACGAGAAATTGGCAGCATGTTCAGAACCATGTTTCTGTGAATAACTCCTGAACCGTAAGTCCTAGACGCTCGATCTTGGCGGCATTCGTCTCAGCGCCTGACAATTAGTATAGGAGCACTGTGTTTGACTTCTCTGGATGTTTCCCAGGCGAGTTATTGACAAGTAAATCCTAGACGCTCGATCTTGGTTATTTTCGCTTTCGCGGCTGGCAGTAAAAGAACCATGTTTCTGTGAATAACTCCTGAACCGTAAGTCCTAGACGCTCGCTCTTGGCTGCATTCGATTCAGCTCGTGGCAGCCAGTCTAAAAAACACTATCTTGGACTTCTCTGCATGTTTCCCAGGCGAGCAATTGGCAGCATGTTCAGAACCATGTTTCTGTGAATAACTCCTGAACCGTAAGTCCTAGACGCTCGCTCTTGGCTGCATTCGATTCAGCTCGTGGCAGCCAGTCTAAAAAACACTATCTTGGACTTCTCTGCATGTTTCCCTCGCGAGAAATTGGCAGCATGTTCAGAACCATGTTTCTGTGAATAACTCCTGAACCGTAAGTCCTAGACGCTCGCTCTTGGCTGCATTCGATTCAGCTCGTGGCAGCCAGTCTAAAAAACACTATCTTGGACTTCTCTGCATGTTTCCCAGGCGAGCAATTGGCAGCATGTTCAGAACCATGTTTCTGTGAATAACTCCTGAACCGTAAGTCCTAGACGCTCGCTCTTGGCTGCATTCGATTCAGCTCGTGGCAGCCAGTCTAAAAAACACTATCTTGGACTTCTCTGCATGTTTCCCAGACGAGAAATTGGCAGCATGTTCAGAACCATGTTTCTGTGAATAACTCCTGAACCGTAAGTCCTAGACGCTCGATCTTGGCGGCATTCGTCTCAGCGCCTGGCAATTAGTATAGGAGCACTGTGTTTGACTTCTCTGGATGTTTCCCAGGCGAGTTATTGACAAGTAAATCCTAGACGCTCGATCTTGGTTATTTTCGCTTTCGCGGCTGGCAGTAAAAGAACCATGTTTCTGTGAATAACTCCTGAACCGTAAGTCCTAGACGCTCGCTCTTGGCTGCATTCGATTCAGCTCGTGGCAGCCAGTCTAAAAAACACTATCTTGGACTTCTCTGCATGTTTCCCAGACGAGAAATTGGCAGCATGTTCAGAACCATGTTTCTGTGAATAACTCCTGAACCGTAAGTCCTAGACGCTCGATCTTGGCGGCATTCGTCTCAGCGCCTGGCAATTAGTATAGGAGCACTGTGTTTGACTTCTCTGGATGTTTCCCAGGCGAGTTATTGACAAGTAAATCCTAGACGCTCGATCTTGGTTATTTTCGCTTTCGCGGCAGGCAGTAAAAGAACCATGTTTCTGTGAATAACTCCTGAACCGTAAGTCCTAGACGCTCGCTCTTGGCTGCATTCGATTCAGCTCGTGGCAGCCAGTCTAAAAAACACTATCTTGGACTTCTCTGCATGTTTCCCAGGCGAGCAATTGGCAGCATGTTCAGAACCATGTTTCTGTGAATAACTCCTGAACCGTAAGTCCTAGACGCTCGCTCTTGGCTGCATTCGATTCAGCTCGTGGCAGCCAGTCTAAAAAACACTATCTTGGACTTCTCTGCATGTTCCTAAGGCAAATGTTTCTAAAGCTAATTCTTGAACCGTAAGTCCTAGACGCTCGATCTTGGCGGCATTCGTCTCAGCGCCTGGCAATTAGTATAGGAGCACTGTGTTTGACTTCTCTGGATGTTTCCCAGGCGAGTTATTGACAAGTAAATCCTAGACGCTCGATCTTGGTTATTTTCGCTTTCGCGGCTGGCAGTAAAAGAACCATGTTTCTGTGAATAACTCCTGAACCGTAAGTCCTAGACGCTCGCTCTTGGCTGCATTCGATTCAGCTCGTGGCAGCCAGTCTAAAAAACACTATCTTGGACTTCTCTGCATGTTTCCCAGGCGAGAAATTGGCAGCATGTTCAGAACCATGTTTCTGTGAATAACTCCTGAACCGTAAGTCCTAGACGCTCGCTCTTGGCTGCATTCGATTCAGCTCGTGGCAGCCAGTCTAAAAAACACTATCTTGGACTTCTCTGCATGTTTCCCAGGCGAGAAATTGGCAGCATGTTCAGAACCATGTTTCTGTGAATAACTCCTGAACCGTAAGTCCTAGACGCTCGCTCTTGGCTGCATTCGATTCAGCTCGTGGCAGCCAGTCTAAAAAACACTATCTTGGACTTCTCTGCATGTTTCCCAGGCGAGCAATTGGCAGCATGTTCAGAACCATGTTTCTGTGAATAACTCCTGAACCGTAAGTCCTAGACGCTCGCTCTTGGCTGCATTCGATTCAGCTCGTGGCAGCCAGTCTAAAAAACACTATCTTGGACTTCTCTGCATGTTTCCCAGGCGAGAAATTGGCAGCATGTTCAGAACCATGTTTCTGTGAATAACTCCTGAACCGTAAGTCCTAGACGCTCGATCTTGGCGGCATTCGTCTCAGCGCCTGGCAATTAGTATAGGAGCACTGTGTTTGACTTCTCTGGATGTTTCCCAGGCGAGTTATTGACAAGTAAATCCTAGACGCTCGATCTTGGTTATTTTCGCTTTCGCGGCTGGCAGTAAAAGAACCATGTTTCTGTGAATAACTCCTGAACCGTAAGTCCTAGACGCTCGCTCTTGGCTGCATTCGATTCAGCTCGTGGCAGCCAGTCTAAAAAACACTATCTTGGACTTCTCTGCATGTTCCTAAGGCAAATGTTTCTAAAGCTAATTCTTGAACCGTAAGTCCTAGACGCTCGATCTTGGCGGCATTCGTCTCAGCGCCTGGCAATTAGTATAGGAGCACTGTGTTTGACTTCTCTGGATGTTTCCCAGGCGAGTTATTGACAAGTAAATCCTAGACGCTCGATCTTGGTTATTTTCGCTTTCGCGGCTGGCAGTAAAAGAACCATGTTTCTGTGAATAACTCCTGAACCGTAAGTCCTAGACGCTCGCTCTTGGCTGCATTCGATTCAGCTCGTGGCAGCCAGTCTAAAAAACACTATCTTGGACTTCTCTGCATGTTTCCCAGGCGAGCAATTGGCAGCATGTTCAGAACCATGTTTCTGTGAATAACTCCTGAACCGTAAGTCCTAGACGCTCGCTCTTGGCTGCATTCGATTCAGCTCGTGGCAGCCAGTCTAAAAAACACTATCTTGGACTTCTCTGCATGTTCCTAAGGCAAATGTTTCTAAAGCTAATTCTTGAACCGTAAGTCCTAGACGCTCGATCTTGGCGGCATTCGTCTCAGCGCCTGGCAATTAGTATAGGAGCACTGTGTTTGACTTCTCTGGATGTTTCCCAGGCGAGTTATTGACAAGTAAATCCTAGACGCTCGATCTTGGTTATTTTCGCTTTCGCGGCTGGCAGTAAAAGAACCATGTTTCTGTGAATAACTCCTGAACCGTAAGTCCTAGACGCTCGCTCTTGGCTGCATTCGATTCAGCTCGTGGCAGCCAGTCTAAAAAACACTATCTTGGACTTCTCTGCATGTTTCCCAGGCGAGCAATTGGCAGCATGTTCAGAACCATGTTTCTGTGAATAACTCCTGAACCGTAAGTCCTAGACGCTCGCTCTTGGCTGCATTCGATTCAGCTCGTGGCAGCCAGTCTAAAAAACACTATCTTGGACTTCTCTGCATGTTCCTAAGGCAAATGTTTCTAAAGCTAATTCTTGAACCGTAAGTCCTAGACGCTCGATCTTGGCGGCATTCGTCTCAGCGCCTGGCAATTAGTATAGGAGCACTGTGTTTGACTTCTCTGGATGTTTCCCAGGCGAGTTATTGACAAGTAAATCCTAGACGCTCGATCTTGGTTATTTTCGCTTTCGCGGCTGGCAGTAAAAGAACCATGTTTCTGTGAATAACTCCTGAACCGTAAGTCCTAGACGCTCGCTCTTGGCTGCATTCGATTCAGCTCGTGGCAGCCAGTCTAAAAAACACTATCTTGGACTTCTCTGCATGTTTCCCAGGCGAGCAATTGGCAGCATGTTCAGAACCATGTTTCTGTGAATAACTCCTGAACCGTAAGTCCTAGACGCTCGCTCTTGGCTGCATTCGATTCAGCTCGTGGCAGCCAGTCTAAAAAACACTATCTTGGACTTCTCTGCATGTTCCTAAGGCAAATGTTTCTAAAGCTAATTCTTGAACCGTAAGTCCTAGACGCTCGATCTTGGCGGCATTCGTCTCAGCGCCTGGCAATTAGTATAGGAGCACTGTGTTTGACTTCTCTGGATGTTTCCCAGGCGAGTTATTGACAAGTAAATCCTAGACGCTCGATCTTGGTTATTTTCGCTTTCGCGGCTGGCAGTAAAAGAACCATGTTTCTGTGAATAACTCCTGAACCGTAAGTCCTAGACGCTCGCTCTTGGCTGCATTCGATTCAGCTCGTGGCAGCCAGTCTAAAAAACACTATCTTGGACTTCTCTGCATGTTTCCCAGGCGAGCAATTGGCAGCATGTTCAGAACCATGTTTCTGTGAATAACTCCTGAACCGTAAGTCCTAGACGCTCGCTCTTGGCTGCATTCGATTCAGCTCGTGGCAGCCAGTCTAAAAAACACTATCTTGGACTTCTCTGCATGTTTCCCTCGCGAGAAATTGGCAGCATGTTCAGAACCATGTTTCTGTGAATAACTCCTGAACCGTAAGTCCTAGACGCTCGCTCTTGGCTGCATTCGATTCAGCTCGTGGCAGCCAGTCTAAAAAACACTATCTTGGACTTCTCTGCATGTTTCCCAGGCGAGCAATTGGCAGCATGTTCAGAACCATGTTTCTGTGAATAACTCCTGAACCGTAAGTCCTAGACGCTCGCTCTTGGCTGCATTCGATTCAGCTCGTGGCAGCCAGTCTAAAAAACACTATCTTGGACTTCTCTGCATGTTTCCCAGACGAGAAATTGGCAGCATGTTCAGAAACATGTTTCTGTGAATAACTCCTGAACCGTAAGTCCTAGACGCTCGATCTTGGCGGCATTCGTCTCAGCGCCTGGCAATTAGTATAGGAGCACTGTGTTTGACTTCTCTGGATGTTTCCCAGGCGAGTTATTGACAAGTAAATCCTAGACGCTCGATCTTGGTTATTTTCGCTTTCGCGGCTGGCAGTAAAAGAACCATGTTTCTGTGAATAACTCCTGAACCGTAAGTCCTAGACGCTCGCTCTTGGCTGCATTCGATTCAGCTCGTGGCAGCCAGTCTAAAAAACACTATCTTGGACTTCTCTGCATGTTTCCCAGGCGAGCAATTGGCAGCATGTTCAGAACCATGTTTCTGTGAATAACTCCTGAACCGTAAGTCCTAGACGCTCGCTCTTGGCTGCATTCGATTCAGCTCGTGGCAGCCAGTCTAAAAAACACTATCTTGGACTTCTCTGCATGTTCCTAAGGCAAATGTTTCTAAAGCTAATTCTTGAACCGTAAGTCCTAGACGCTCGATCTTGGCGGCATTCGTCTCAGCGCCTGGCAATTAGTATAGGAGCACTGTGTTTGACTTCTCTGGATGTTTCCCAGGCGAGTTATTGACAAGTAAATCCTAGACGCTCGATCTTGGTTATTTTCGCTTTCGCGGCTGGCAGTAAAAGAACCATGTTTCTGTGAATAACTCCTGAACCGTAAGTCCTAGACGCTCGCTCTTGGCTGCATTCGATTCAGCTCGTGGCAGCCAGTCTAAAAAACACTATCTTGGACTTCTCTGCATGTTTCCCAGGCGAGCAATTGGCAGCATGTTCAGAACCATGTTTCTGTGAATAACTCCTGAACCGTAAGTCCTAGACGCTCGCTCTTGGCTGCATTCGATTCAGCTCGTGGCAGCCAGTCTAAAAAACACTATCTTGGACTTCTCTGCATGTTTCCCAGGCGAGAAATTGGCAGCATGTTCAGAACCATGTTTCTGTGAATAACTCCTGAACCGTAAGTCCTAGACGCTCGCTCTTGGCTGCATTCGATTCAGCTCGTGGCAGCCAGTCTAAAAAACACTATCTTGGACTTCTCTGCATGTTTCCCAGGCGAGAAATTGGCAGCATGTTCAGAACCATGTTTCTGTGAATAACTCCTGAACCGTAAGTCCTAGACGCTCGCTCTTGGCTGCATTCGATTCAGCTCGTGGCAGCCAGTCTAAAAAACACTATCTTGGACTTCTCTGCATGTTTCCCAGGCGAGAAATTGGCAGCATGTTCAGAACCATGTTTCTGTGAATAACTCCTGAACCGTAAGTCCTAGACGCTCGCTCTTGGCTGCATTCGATTCAGCTCGTGGCAGCCAGTCTAAAAAACACTATCTTGGACTTCTCTGCATGTTTCCCAGGCGAGCAATTGGCAGCATGTTCAGAACCATGTTTCTGTGAATAACTCCTGAACCGTAAGTCCTAGACGCTCGCTCTTGGCTGCATTCGATTCAGCTCGTGGCAGCCAGTCTAAAAAACACTATCTTGGACTTCTCTGCATGTTTCCCAGGCGAGAAATTGGCAGCATGTTCAGAACCATGTTTCTGTGAATAACTCCTGAACCGTAAGTCCTAGACGCTCGCTCTTGGCTGCATTCGATTCAGCTCGTGGCAGCCAGTCTAAAAAACACTATCTTGGACTTCTCTGCATGTTTCCCAGACGAGAAATTGGCAGCATGTTCAGAACCATGTTTCTGTGAATAACTCCTGAACCGTAAGTCCTAGACGCTCGATCTTGGCGGCATTCGTCTCAGCGCCTGACAATTAGTATAGGAGCACTGTGTTTGACTTCTCTGGATGTTTCCCAGGCGAGTTATTGACAAGTAAATCCTAGACGCTCGATCTTGGTTATTTTCGCTTTCGCGGCTGGCAGTAAAAGAACCATGTTTCTGTGAATAACTCCTGAACCGTAAGTCCTAGACGCTCGCTCTTGGCTGCATTCGATTCAGCTCGTGGCAGCCAGTCTAAAAAACACTATCTTGGACTTCTCTGCATGTTTCCCAGGCGAGCAATTGGCAGCATGTTCAGAACCATGTTTCTGTGAATAACTCCTGAACCGTAAGTCCTAGACGCTCGCTCTTGGCTGCATTCGATTCAGCTCGTGGCAGCCAGTCTAAAAAACACTATCTTGGACTTCTCTGCATGTTTCCCTCGCGAGAAATTGGCAGCATGTTCAGAACCATGTTTCTGTGAATAACTCCTGAACCGTAAGTCCTAGACGCTCGCTCTTGGCTGCATTCGATTCAGCTCGTGGCAGCCAGTCTAAAAAACACTATCTTGGACTTCTCTGCATGTTTCCCAGGCGAGCAATTGGCAGCATGTTCAGAACCATGTTTCTGTGAATAACTCCTGAACCGTAAGTCCTAGACGCTCGCTCTTGGCTGCATTCGATTCAGCTCGTGGCAGCCAGTCTAAAAAACACTATCTTGGACTTCTCTGCATGTTTCCCAGGCGAGAAATTGGCAGCATGTTCAGAACCATGTTTCTGTGAATAACTCCTGAACCGTAAGTCCTAGACGCTCGATCTTGGCGGCATTCGTCTCAGCGCCTGGCAATTAGTATAGGAGCACTGTGTTTGACTTCTCTGGATGTTTCCCAGGCGAGTTATTGACAAGTAAATCCTAGACGCTCGATCTTGGTTATTTTCGCTTTCGCGGCTGGCAGTAAAAGAACCATGTTTCTGTGAATAACTCCTGAACCGTAAGTCCTAGACGCTCGCTCTTGGCTGCATTCGATTCAGCTCGTGGCAGCCAGTCTAAAAAACACTATCTTGGACTTCTCTGCATGTTTCCCAGACGAGAAATTGGCAGCATGTTCAGAACCATGTTTCTGTGAATAACTCCTGAACCGTAAGTCCTAGACGCTCGATCTTGGCGGCATTCGTCTCAGCGCCTGGCAATTAGTATAGGAGCACTGTGTTTGACTTCTCTGGATGTTTCCCAGGCGAGTTATTGACAAGTAAATCCTAGACGCTCGATCTTGGTTATTTTCGCTTTCGCGGCTGGCAGTAAAAGAACCATGTTTCTGTGAATAACTCCTGAACCGTAAGTCCTAGACGCTCGCTCTTGGCTGCATTCGATTCAGCTCGTGGCAGCCAGTCTAAAAAACACTATCTTGGACTTCTCTGCATGTTTCCCAGGCGAGCAATTGGCAGCATGTTCAGAACCATGTTTCTGTGAATAACTCCTGAACCGTAAGTCCTAGACGCTCGCTCTTGGCTGCATTCGATTCAGCTCGTGGCAGCTAGTCTAAAAAACACTATCTTGGACTTCTCTGCATGTTCCTAAGGCAAATGTTTCTAAAGCTAATTCTTGAACCGTAAGTCCTAGACGCTCGATCTTGGCGGCATTCGTCTCAGCGCCTGGCAATTAGTATAGGAGCACTGTGTTTGACTTCTCTGGATGTTTCCCAGGCGAGTTATTGACAAGTAAATCCTAGACGCTCGATCTTGGTTATTTTCGCTTTCGCGGCTGGCAGTAAAAGAACCATGTTTCTGTGAATAACTCCTGAACCGTAAGTCCTAGACGCTCGCTCTTGGCTGCATTCGATTCAGCTCGTGGCAGCCAGTCTAAAAAACACTATCTTGGACTTCTCTGCATGTTTCCCAGGCGAGCAATTGGCAGCATGTTCAGAACCATGTTTCTGTGAATAACTCCTGAACCGTAAGTCCTAGACGCTCGCTCTTGGCTGCATTCGATTCAGCTCGTGGCAGCCAGTCTAAAAAACACTATCTTGGACTTCTCTGCATGTTTCCCAGGCGAGAAATTGGCAGCATGTTCAGAACCATGTTTCTGTGAATAACTCCTGAACCGTAAGTCCTAGACGCTCGATCTTGGCGGCATTCGTCTCAGCGCCTGGCAATTAGTATAGGAGCACTGTGTTTGACTTCTCTGGATGTTTCCCAGGCGAGTTATTGACAAGTAAATCCTAGACGCTCGATCTTGGTTATTTTCGCTTTCGCGGCTGGCAGTAAAAGAACCATGTTTCTGTGAATAACTCCTGAACCGTAAGTCCTAGACGCTCGCTCTTGGCTGCATTCGATTCAGCTCGTGGCAGCCAGTCTAAAAAACACTATCTTGGACTTCTCTGCATGTTTCCCAGACGAGAAATTGGCAGCATGTTCAGAACCATGTTTCTGTGAATAACTCCTGAACCGTAAGTCCTAGACGCTCGATCTTGGCGGCATTCGTCTCAGCGCCTGGCAATTAGTATAGGAGCACTGTGTTTGACTTCTCTGGATGTTTCCCAGGCGAGTTATTGACAAGTAAATCCTAGACGCTCGATCTTGGTTATTTTCGCTTTCGCGGCTGGCAGTAAAAGAACCATGTTTCTGTGAATAACTCCTGAACCGTAAGTCCTAGACGCTCGCTCTTGGCTGCATTCGATTCAGCTCGTGGCAGCCAGTCTAAAAAACACTATCTTGGACTTCTCTGCATGTTTCCCAGGCGAGCAATTGGCAGCATGTTCAGAACCATGTTTCTGTGAATAACTCCTGAACCGTAAGTCCTAGACGCTCGCTCTTGGCTGCATTCGATTCAGCTCGTGGCAGCCAGTCTAAAAAACACTATCTTGGACTTCTCTGCATGTTCCTAAGGCAAATGTTTCTAAAGCTAATTCTTGAACCGTAAGTCCTAGACGCTCGATCTTGGCGGCATTCGTCTCAGCGCCTGGCAATTAGTATAGGAGCACTGTGTTTGACTTCTCTGGATGTTTCCCAGGCGAGTTATTGACAAGTAAATCCTAGACGCTCGATCTTGGTTATTTTCGCTTTCGCGGCTGGCAGTAAAAGAACCATGTTTCTGTGAATAACTCCTGAACCGTAAGTCCTAGACGCTCGCTCTTGGCTGCATTCGATTCAGCTCGTGGCAGCCAGTCTAAAAAACACTATCTTGGACTTCTCTGCATGTTTCCCAGGCGAGCAATTGGCAGCATGTTCAGAACCATGTTTCTGTGAATAACTCCTGAACCGTAAGTCCTAGACGCTCGCTCTTGGCTGCATTCGATTCAGCTCGTGGCAGCCAGTCTAAAAAACACTATCTTGGACTTCTCTGCATGTTTCCCAGGCGAGAAATTGGCAGCATGTTCAGAACCATGTTTCTGTGAATAACTCCTGAACCGTAAGTCCTAGACGCTCGCTCTTGGCTGCATTCGATTCAGCTCGTGGCAGCCAGTCTAAAAAACACTATCTTGGACTTCTCTGCATGTTTCCCAGGCGAGCAATTGGCAGCATGTTCAGAACCATGTTTCTGTGAATAACTCCTGAACCGTAAGTCCTAGACGCTCGCTCTTGGCTGCATTCGATTCAGCTCGTGGCAGCCAGTCTAAAAAACACTATCTTGGACTTCTCTGCATGTTTCCCAGGCGAGAAATTGGCAGCATGTTCAGAACCATGTTTCTGTGAATAACTCCTGAACCGTAAGTCCTAGACGCTCGCTCTTGGCTGCATTCGATTCAGCTCGTGGCAGCCAGTCTAAAAAACACTATCTTGGACTTCTCTGCATGTTTCCCAGACGAGAAATTGGCAGCATGTTCAGAACCATGTTTCTGTGAATAACTCCTGAACCGTAAGTCCTAGACGCTCGATCTTGGCGGCATTCGTCTCAGCGCCTGGCAATTAGTATAGGAGCACTGTGTTTGACTTCTCTGGATGTTTCCCAGGCGAGTTATTGACAAGTAAATCCTAGACGCTCGATCTTGGTTATTTTCGCTTTCGCGGCTGGCAGTAAAAGAACCATGTTTCTGTGAATAACTCCTGAACCGTAAGTCCTAGACGCTCGCTCTTGGCTGCATTCGATTCAGCTCGTGGCAGCCAGTCTAAAAAACACTATCTTGGACTTCTCTGCATGTTTCCCAGGCGAGCAATTGGCAGCATGTTCAGAACCATGTTTCTGTGAATAACTCCTGAACCGTAAGTCCTAGACGCTCGCTCTTGGCTGCATTCGATTCAGCTCGTGGCAGCCAGTCTAAAAAACACTATCTTGGACTTCTCTGCATGTTCCTAAGGCAAATGTTTCTAAAGCTAATTCTTGAACCGTAAGTCCTAGACGCTCGATCTTGGCGGCATTCGTCTCAGCGCCTGGCAATTAGTATAGGAGCACTGTGTTTGACTTCTCTGGATGTTTCCCAGGCGAGTTATTGACAAGTAAATCCTAGACGCTCGATCTTGGTTATTTTCGCTTTCGCGGCTGGCAGTAAAAGAACCATGTTTCTGTGAATAACTCCTGAACCGTAAGTCCTAGACGCTCGCTCTTGGCTGCATTCGATTCAGCTCGTGGCAGCCAGTCTAAAAAACACTATCTTGGACTTCTCTGCATGTTTCCCAGGCGAGCAATTGGCAGCATGTTCAGAACCATGTTTCTGTGAATAACTCCTGAACCGTAAGTCCTAGACGCTCGCTCTTGGCTGCATTCGATTCAGCTCGTGGCAGCCAGTCTAAAAAACACTATCTTGGACTTCTCTGCATGTTTCCCAGGCGAGAAATTGGCAGCATGTTCAGAACCATGTTTCTGTGAATAACTCCTGAACCGTAAGTCCTAGACGCTCGCTCTTGGCTGCATTCGATTCAGCTCGTGGCAGCCAGTCTAAAAAACACTATCTTGGACTTCTCTGCATGTTTCCCAGACGAGAAATTGGCAGCATGTTCAGAACCATGTTTCTGTGAATAACTCCTGAACCGTAAGTCCTAGACGCTCGCTCTTGGCTGCATTCGATTCAGCTCGTGGCAGCCAGTCTAAAAAACACTATCTTGGACTTCTCTGCATGTTTCCCAGGCGAGAAATTGGCAGCATGTTCAGAACCATGTTTCTGTGAATAACTCCTGAACCGTAAGTCCTAGACGCTCGCTCTTGGCTGCATTCGATTCAGCTCGTGGCAGCCAGTCTAAAAAACACTATCTTGGACTTCTCTGCATGTTTCCCAGGCGAGCAATTGGCAGCATGTTCAGAACCATGTTTCTGTGAATAACTCCTGAACCGTAAGTCCTAGACGCTCGCTCTTGGCTGCATTCGATTCAGCTCGTGGCAGCCAGTCTAAAAAACACTATCTTGGACTTCTCTGCATGTTTCCCAGGCGAGAAATTGGCAGCATGTTCAGAACCATGTTTCTGTTAATAACTCCTGAACCGTAAGTCCTAGACGCTCGATCTTGGCGGCATTCGTCTCAGCGCCTGGCAATTAGTATAGGAGCACTGTGTTTGACTTCTCTGGATGTTTCCCAGGCGAGTTATTGACAAGTAAATCCTAGACGCTCGATCTTGGTTATTTTCGCTTTCGCGGCTGGCAGTAAAAGAACCATGTTTCTGTGAATAACTCCTGAACCGTAAGTCCTAGACGCTCGCTCTTGGCTGCATTCGATTCAGCTCGTGGCAGCCAGTCTAAAAAACACTATCTTGGACTTCTCTGCATGTTTCCCAGACGAGAAATTGGCAGCATGTTCAGAACCATGTTTCTGTGAATAACTCCTGAACCGTAAGTCCTAGACGCTCGATCTTGGCGGCATTCGTCTCAGCGCCTGGCAATTAGTATAGGAGCACTGTGTTTGACTTCTCTGGATGTTTCCCAGGCGAGTTATTGACAAGTAAATCCTAGACGCTCGATCTTGGTTATTTTCGCTTTCGCGGCTGGCAGTAAAAGAACCATGTTTCTGTGAATAACTCCTGAACCGTAAGTCCTAGACGCTCGCTCTTGGCTGCATTCGATTCAGCTCGTGGCAGCCAGTCTAAAAAACACTATCTTGGACTTCTCTGCATGTTTCCCAGGCGAGCAATTGGCAGCATGTTCAGAACCATGTTTCTGTGAATAACTCCTGAACCGTAAGTCCTAGACGCTCGCTCTTGGCTGCATTCGATTCAGCTCGTGGCAGCCAGTCTAAAAAACACTATCTTGGACTTCTCTGCATGTTTCCCAGGCGAGAAATTGGCAGCATGTTCAGAACCATGTTTCTGTGAATAACTCCTGAACCGTAAGTCCTAGACGCTCGATCTTGGCGGCAGTCGTCTCAGCGCCTGGCAAATAGTATAGGAGCACTGTGTTTGACTTCTCTGGATGTTTCCCAGGCGAGTTATTGACAAGTAAATCCTAGACGCTCGATCTTGGTTATTTTCGCTTTCGCGGCTGGCAGTAAAAGAACCATGTTTCTGTGAATAACTCCTGAACCGTAAGTCCTAGACGCTCGCTCTTGGCTGCATTCGATTCAGCTCGTGGCAGCCAGTCTAAAAAACACTATCTTGGACTTCTCTGCATGTTTCCCAGGCGAGAAATTGGCAGCATGTTCAGAACCATGTTTCTGTGAATAACTCCTGAACCGTAAGTCCTAGACGCTCGCTCTTGGCTGCATTCGATTCAGCTCGTGGCAGCCAGTCTAAAAAACACTATCTTGGACTTCTCTGCATGTTTCCCAGGCGAGAAATTGGCAGCATGTTCAGAACCATGTTTCTGTGAATAACTCCTGAACCGTAAGTCCTAGACGCTCGCTCTTGGCTGCATTCGATTCAGCTCGTGGCAGCCAGTCTAAAAAACACTATCTTGGACTTCTCTGCATGTTTCCCAGGCGAGAAATTGGCAGCATGTTCAGAACCATGTTTCTGTGAATAACTCCTGAACCGTAAGTCCTAGACGCTCGCTCTTGGCTGCATTCGATTCAGCTCGTGGCAGCCAGTCTAAAAAACACTATCTTGGACTTCTCTGCATGTTTCCCAGGCGAGCAATTGGCAGCATGTTCAGAACCATGTTTCTGTGAATAACTCCTGAACCGTAAGTCCTAGACGCTCGCTCTTGGCTGCATTCGATTCAGCTCGTGGCAGCCAGTCTAAAAAACACTATCTTGGACTTCTCTGCATGTTTCCCAGGCGAGAAATTGGCAGCATGTTCAGAACCATGTTTCTGTGAATAACTCCTGAACCGTAAGTCCTAGACGCTCGCTCTTGGCTGCATTCGATTCAGCTCGTGGCAGCCAGTCTAAAAAACACTATCTTGGACTTCTCTGCATGTTTCCCAGGCGAGAAATTGGCAGCATGTTCAGAACCATGTTTCTGTGAATAACTCCTGAACCGTAAGTCCTAGACGCTCGCTCTTGGCTGCATTCGATTCAGCTCGTGGCAGCCAGTCTAAAAAACACTATCTTGGACTTCTCTGCATGTTTCCCAGGCGAGAACGCTTTCGCGGCTGGCAGTAAAAGAACCATGTTTCTGTGAATAACTCCTGAACCGTAAGTCCTAGACGCTCGCTCTTGGCTGCATTCGATTCAGCTCGTGGCAGCCAGTCTAAAAAACACTATCTTGGACTTCTCTGCATGTTTCCCAGACGAGAAATTGGCAGCATGTTCAGAAACATGTTTCTGTGAATAACTCCTGAACCGTAAGTCCTAGACGCTCGATCTTGGCGGCATTCGTCTCAGCGCCTGGCAATTAGTATAGGAGCACTGTGTTTGACTTCTCTGGATGTTTCCCAGGCGAGTTATTGACAAGTAAATCCTAGACGCTCGATCTTGGTTATTTTCGCTTTCGCGGCTGGCAGTAAAAGAACCATGTTTCTGTGAATAACTCCTGAACCGTAAGTCCTAGACGCTCGCTCTTGGCTGCATTCGATTCAGCTCGTGGCAGCCAGTCTAAAAAACACTATCTTGGACTTCTCTGCATGTTTCCCAGGCGAGCAATTGGCAGCATGTTCAGAACCATGTTTCTGTGAATAACTCCTGAACCGTAAGTCCTAGACGCTCGCTCTTGGCTGCATTCGATTCAGCTCGTGGCAGCCAGTCTAAAAAACACTATCTTGGACTTCTCTGCATGTTCCTAAGGCAAATGTTTCTAAAGCTAATTCTTGAACCGTAAGTCCTAGACGCTCGATCTTGGCGGCATTCGTCTCAGCGCCTGGCAATTAGTATAGGAGCACTGTGTTTGACTTCTCTGGATGTTTCCCAGGCGAGTTATTGACAAGTAAATCCTAGACGCTCGATCTTGGTTATTTTCGCTTTCGCGGCTGGCAGTAAAAGAACCATGTTTCTGTGAATAACTCCTGAACCGTAAGTCCTAGACGCTCGCTCTTGGCTGCATTCGATTCAGCTCGTGGCAGCCAGTCTAAAAAACACTATCTTGGACTTCTCTGCATGTTTCCCAGGCGAGCAATTGGCAGCATGTTCAGAACCATGTTTCTGTGAATAACTCCTGAACCGTAAGTCCTAGACGCTCGCTCTTGGCTGCATTCGATTCAGCTCGTGGCAGCCAGTCTAAAAAACACTATCTTGGACTTCTCTGCATGTTTCCCAGGCGAGAAATTGGCAGCATGTTCAGAACCATGTTTCTGTGAATAACTCCTGAACCGTAAGTCCTAGACGCTCGCTCTTGGCTGCATTCGATTCAGCTCGTGGCAGCCAGTCTAAAAAACACTATCTTGGACTTCTCTGCATGTTTCCCAGGCGAGAAATTGGCAGCATGTTCAGAACCATGTTTCTGTGAATAACTCCTGAACCGTAAGTCCTAGACGCTCGCTCTTGGCTGCATTCGATTCAGCTCGTGGCAGCCAGTCTAAAAAACACTATCTTGGACTTCTCTGCATGTTTCCCAGGCAAGAAATTGGCAGCATGTTCAGAACCATGTTTCTGTGAATAACTCCTGAACCGTAAGTCCTAGACGCTCGCTCTTGGCTGCATTCGATTCAGCTCGTGGCAGCCAGTCTAAAAAACACTATCTTGGACTTCTCTGCATGTTTCCCAGGCGAGAAATTGGCAGCATGTTCAGAACCATGTTTCTGTGAATAACTCCTGAACCGTAAGTCCTAGACGCTCGCTCTTGGCTGCATTCGATTCAGCTCGTGGCAGCCAGTCTAAAAAACACTATCTTGGACTTCTCTGCATGTTTCCCAGGCGAGAAATTGGCAGCATGTTCAGAACCATGTTTCTGTGAATAACTCCTGAACCGTAAGTCCTAGACGCTCGATCTTGGCGGCATTCGTCTCAGCGCCTGGCAATTAGTATAGGAGCACTGTGTTTGACTTCTCTGGATGTTTCCCAGGCGAGTTATTGACAAGTAAATCCTAGACGCTCGATCTTGGTTATTTTCGCTTTCGCGGCTGGCAGTAAAAGAACCATGTTTCTGTGAATAACTCCTGAACCGTAAGTCCTAGACGCTCGCTCTTGGCTGCATTCGATTCAGCTCGTGGCAGCCAGTCTAAAAAACACTATCTTGGACTTCTCTGCATGTTTCCCAGACGAGAAATTGGCAGCATGTTCAGAAACATGTTTCTGTGAATAACTCCTGAACCGTAAGTCCTAGACGCTCGATCTTGGCGGCATTCGTCTCAGCGCCTGGCAATTAGTATAGGAGCACTGTGTTTGACTTCTCTGGATGTTTCCCAGGCGAGTTATTGACAAGTAAATCCTAGACGCTCGATCTTGGTTATTTTCGCTTTCGCGGCTGGCAGTAAAAGAACCATGTTTCTGTGAATAACTCCTGAACCGTAAGTCCTAGACGCTCGCTCTTGGCTGCATTCGATTCAGCTCGTGGCAGCCAGTCTAAAAAACACTATCTTGGACTTCTCTGCATGTTTCCCAGGCGAGCAATTGGCAGCATGTTCAGAACCATGTTTCTGTGAATAACTCCTGAACCGTAAGTCCTAGACGCTCGCTCTTGGCTGCATTCGATTCAGCTCGTGGCAGCCAGTCTAAAAAACACTATCTTGGACTTCTCTGCATGTTCCTAAGGCAAATGTTTCTAAAGCTAATTCTTGAACCGTAAGTCCTAGACGCTCGATCTTGGCGGCATTCGTCTCAGCGCCTGGCAATTAGTATAGGAGCACTGTGTTTGACTTCTCTGGATGTTTCCCAGGCGAGTTATTGACAAGTAAATCCTAGACGCTCGATCTTGGTTATTTTCGCTTTCGCGGCTGGCAGTAAAAGAACCATGTTTCTGTGAATAACTCCTGAACCGTAAGTCCTAGACGCTCGCTCTTGGCTGCATTCGATTCAGCTCGTGGCAGCCAGTCTAAAAAACACTATCTTGGACTTCTCTGCATGTTTCCCAGGCGAGCAATTGGCAGCATGTTCAGAACCATGTTTCTGTGAATAACTCCTGAACCGTAAGTCCTAGACGCTCGCTCTGGGCTGCATTCGATTCAGCTCGTGGCAGCCAGTCTAAAAAACACTATCTTGGACTTCTCTGCATGTTTCCCAGGCGAGAAATTGGCAGCATGTTCAGAACCATGTTTCTGTGAATAACTCCTGAACCGTAAGTCCTAGACGCTCGCTCTTGGCTGCATTCGATTCAGCTCGTGGCAGCCAGTCTAAAAAACACTATCTTGGACTTCTCTGCATGTTTCCCAGGCGAGAAATTGGCAGCATGTTCAGAACCATGTTTCTGTGAATAACTCCTGAACCGTAAGTCCTAGACGCTCGCTCTTGGCTGCATTCGATTCAGCTCGTGGCAGCCAGTCTAAAAAACACTATCTTGGACTTCTCTGCATGTTTCCCAGGCGAGAAATTGGCAGCATGTTCAGAACCATGTTTCTGTGAATAACTCCTGAACCGTAAGTCCTAGACGCTCGCTCTTGGCTGCATTCGATTCAGCTCGTGGCAGCCAGTCTAAAAAACACTATCTTGGACTTCTCTGCATGTTTCCCAGGCGAGCAATTGGCAGCATGTTCAGAACCATGTTTCTGTGAATAACTCCTGAACCGTAAGTCCTAGACGCTCGCTCTTGGCTGCATTCGATTCAGCTCGTGGCAGCCAGTCTAAAAAACACTATCTTGGACTTCTCTGCATGTTTCCCAGGCGAGAAATTGGCAGCATGTTCAGAACCATGTTTCTGTGAATAACTCCTGAACCGTAAGTCCTAGACGCTCGATCTTGGCGGCATTCGTCTCAGCGCCTGGCAATTAGTATAGGAGCACTGTGTTTGACTTCTCTGGATGTTTCCCAGGCGAGTTATTGACAAGTAAATCCTAGACGCTCGATCTTGGTTATTTTCGCTTTCGCGGCTGGCAGTAAAAGAACCATGTTTCTGTGAATAACTCCTGAACCGTAAGTCCTAGACGCTCGCTCTTGGCTGCATTCGATTCAGCTCGTGGCAGCCAGTCTAAAAAACACTATCTTGGACTTCTCTGCATGTTTCCCAGGCGAGAAATTGGCAGCATGTTCAGAACCATGTTTCTGTGAATAACTCCTGAACCGTAAGTCCTAGACGCTCGATCTTGGCGGCATTCGTCTCAGCGCCTGGCAATTAGTATAGGAGCACTGTGTTTGACTTCTCTGGATGTTTCCCAGGCGAGTTATTGACAAGTAAATCCTAGACGCTCGATCTTGGTTATTTTCGCTTTCGCGGCTGGCAGTAAAAGAACCATGTTTCTGTGAATAACTCCTGAACCGTAAGTCCTAGACGCTCGCTCTTGGCTGCATTCGATTCAGCTCGTGGCAGCCAGTCTAAAAAACACTATCTTGGACTTCTCTGCATGTTTCCCAGGCGAGAAATTGGCAGCATGTTCAGAACCATGTTTCTGTGAATAACTCCTGAACCGTAAGTCCTAGACGCTCGATCTTGGCGGCATTCGTCTCAGCGCCTGGCAATTAGTATAGGAGCACTGTGTTTGACTTCTCTGGATGTTTCCCAGGCGAGTTATTGACAAGTAAATCCTAGACGCTCGATCTTGGTTATTTTCGCTTTCGCGGCTGGCAGTAAAAGAACCATGTTTCTGTGAATAACTCCTGAACCGTAAGTCCTAGACGCTCGCTCTTGGCTGCATTCGATTCAGCTCGTGGCAGCCAGTCTAAAAAACACTATCTTGGACTTCTCTGCATGTTTCCCAGGCGAGAAATTGGCAGCATGTTCAGAACCATGTTTCTGTGAATAACTCCTGAACCGTAAGTCCTAGACGCTCGATCTTGGCGGCATTCGTCTCAGCGCCTGGCAATTAGTATAGGAGCACTGTGTTTGACTTCTCTGGATGTTTCCCAGGCGAGTTATTGACAAGTAAATCCTAGACGCTCGATCTTGGTTATTTTCGCTTTCGCGGCTGGCAGTAAAAGAACCATGTTTCTGTGAATAACTCCTGAACCGTAAGTCCTAGACGCTCGCTCTTGGCTGCATTCGATTCAGCTCGTGGCAGCCAGTCTAAAAAACACTATCTTGGACTTCTCTGCATGTTTCCCAGGCGAGAAATTGGCAGCATGTTCAGAACCATGTTTCTGTGAATAACTCCTGAACCGTAAGTCCTAGACGCTCGATCTTGGCGGCATTCGTCTCAGCGCCTGGCAATTAGTATAGGAGCACTGTGTTTGACTTCTCTGGATGTTTCCCAGGCGAGTTATTGACAAGTAAATCCTAGACGCTCGATCTTGGTTATTTTCGCTTTCGCGGCTGGCAGTAAAAGAACCATGTTTCTGTGAATAACTCCTGAACCGTAAGTCCTAGACGCTCGCTCTTGGCTGCATTCGATTCAGCTCGTGGCAGCCAGTCTAAAAAACACTATCTTGGACTTCTCTGCATGTTTCCCAGGCGAGAAATTGGCAGCATGTTCAGAACCATGTTTCTGTGAATAACTCCTGAACCGTAAGTCCTAGACGCTCGCTCTTGGCTGCATTCGATTCAGCTCGTGGCAGCCAGTCTAAAAAACACTATCTTGGACTTCTCTGCATGTTTCCCAGGCGAGAAATTGGCAGCATGTTCAGAACCATGTTTCTGTGAATAACTCCTGAACCGTAAGTCCTAGACGCTCGCTCTTGGCTGCATTCGATTCAGCTCGTGGCAGCCAGTCTAAAAAACACTATCTTGGACTTCTCTGCATGTTTCCCAGGCGAGAAATTGGCAGCATGTTCAGAACCATGTTTCTGTGAATAACTCCTGAACCGTAAGTCCTAGACGCTCGCTCTTGGCTGCATTCGATTCAGCTCGTGGCAGCCAGTCTAAAAAACACTATCTTGGACTTCTCTGCATGTTTCCCAGGCGAGAAATTGGCAGCATGTTCAGAACCATGTTTCTGTGAATAACTCCTGAACCGTAAGTCCTAGACGCTCGATCTTGGCGGCATTCGTCTCAGCGCCTGGCAATTAGTATAGGAGCACTGTGTTTGACTTCTCTGGATGTTTCCCAGGCGAGTTATTGACAAGTAAATCCTAGACGCTCGATCTTGGTTATTTTCGCTTTCGCGGCTGGCAGTAAAAGAACCATGTTTCTGTGAATAACTCCTGAACCGTAAGTCCTAGACGCTCGCTCTTGGCTGCATTCGATTCAGCTCGTGGCAGCCAGTCTAAAAAACACTATCTTGGACTTCTCTGCATGTTTCCCAGGCGAGCAATTGGCAGCATGTTCAGAACCATGTTTCTGTGAATAACTCCTGAACCGTAAGTCCTAGACGCTCGCTCTTGGCTGCATTCGATTCAGCTCGTGGCAGCCAGTCTAAAAAACACTATCTTGGACTTCTCTGCATGTTTCCCAGGCGAGAAATTGGCAGCATGTTCAGAACCATGTTTCTGTGAATAACTCCTGAACCGTAAGTCCTAGACGCTCGCTCTTGGCTGCATTCGATTCAGCTCGTGGCAGCCAGTCTAAAAAACACTATCTTGGACTTCTCTGCATGTTTCCCAGGCGAGAAATTGGCAGCATGTTCAGAACCATGTTTCTGTGAATAACTCCTGAACCGTAAGTCCTAGACGCTCGCTCTTGGCTGCATTCGATTCAGCTCGTGGCAGCCAGTCTAAAAAACACTATCTTGGACTTCTCTGCATGTTTCCCAGGCGAGCAATTGGCAGCATGTTCAGAACCATGTTTCTGTGAATAACTCCTGAACCGTAAGTCCTAGACGCTCGCTCTTGGCTGCATTCGATTCAGCTCGTGGCAGCCAGTCTAAAAAACACTATCTTGGACTTCTCTGCATGTTTCCCAGGCGAGAAATTGGCAGCATGTTCAGAACCATGTTTCTGTGAATAACTCCTGAACCGTAAGTCCTAGACGCTCGCTCTTGGCTGCATTCGATTCAGCTCGTGGCAGCCAGTCTAAAAAACACTATCTTGGACTTCTCTGCATGTTTCCCAGGCGAGAAATTGGCAGCATGTTCAGAACCATGTTTCTGTGAATAACTCCTGAACCGTAAGTCCTAGACGCTCGCTCTTGGCTGCATTCGATTCAGCTCGTGGCAGCCAGTCTAAAAAACACTATCTTGGACTTCTCTGCATGTTTCCCAGGCGAGAAATTGGCAGCATGTTCAGAACCATGTTTCTGTGAATAACTCCTGAACCGTAAGTCCTAGACGCTCGATCTTGGCGGCATTCGTCTCAGCGCCTGGCAATTAGTATAGGAGCACTGTGTTTGACTTCTCTGGATGTTTCCCAGGCGAGTTATTGACAAGTAAATCCTAGACGCTCGATCTTGGTTATTTTCGCTTTCGCGGCTGGCAGTAAAAGAACCATGTTTCTGTGAATAACTCCTGAACCGTAAGTCCTAGACGCTCGCTCTTGGCTGCATTCGATTCAGCTCGTGGCAGCCAGTCTAAAAAACACTATCTTGGACTTCTCTGCATGTTTCCCAGGCGAGCAATTGGCAGCATGTTCAGAACCATGTTTCTGTGAATAACTCCTGAACCGTAAGTCCTAGACGCTCGCTCTTGGCTGCATTCGATTCAGCTCGTGGCAGCCAGTCTAAAAAACACTATCTTGGACTTCTCTGCATGTTCCTAAGGCAAATGTTTCTAAAGCTAATTCTTGAACCGTAAGTCCTAGACGCTCGATCTTGGCGGCATTCGTCTCAGCGCCTGGCAATTAGTATAGGAGCACTGTGTTTGACTTCTCTGGATGTTTCCCAGGCGAGTTATTGACAAGTAAATCCTAGACGCTCGATCTTGGTTATTTTCGCTTTCGCGGCTGGCAGTAAAAGAACCATGTTTCTGTGAATAACTCCTGAACCGTAAGTCCTAGACGCTCGCTCTTGGCTGCATTCGATTCAGCTCGTGGCAGCCAGTCTAAAAAACACTATCTTGGACTTCTCTGCATGTTTCCCAGGCGAGCAATTGGCAGCATGTTCAGAACCATGTTTCTGTGAATAACTCCTGAACCGTAAGTCCTAGACGCTCGCTCTTGGCTGCATTCGATTCAGCTCGTGGCAGCCAGTCTAAAAAACACTATCTTGGACTTCTCTGCATGTTCCTAAGGCAAATGTTTCTAAAGCTAATTCTTGAACCGTAAGTCCTAGACGCTCGATCTTGGCGGCATTCGTCTCAGCGCCTGGCAATTAGTATAGGAGCACTGTGTTTGACTTCTCTGGATGTTTCCCAGGCGAGTTATTGACAAGTAAATCCTAGACGCTCGATCTTGGTTATTTTCGCTTTCGCGGCTGGCAGTAAAAGAACCATGTTTCTGTGAATAACTCCTGAACCGTAAGTCCTAGACGCTCGCTCTTGGCTGCATTCGATTCAGCTCGTGGCAGCCAGTCTAAAAAACACTATCTTGGACTTCTCTGCATGTTTCCCAGGCGAGCAATTGGCAGCATGTTCAGAACCATGTTTCTGTGAATAACTCCTGAACCGTAAGTCCTAGACGCTCGCTCTTGGCTGCATTCGATTCAGCTCGTGGCAGCCAGTCTAAAAAACACTATCTTGGACTTCTCTGCATGTTTCCCAGGCGAGAAATTGGCAGCATGTTCAGAACCATGTTTCTGTGAATAACTCCTGAACCGTAAGTCCTAGACGCTCGATCTTGGCGGCATTCGTCTCAGCGCCTGGCAATTAGTATAGGAGCACTGTGTTTGACTTCTCTGGATGTTTCCCAGGCGAGTTATTGACAAGTAAATCCTAGACGCTCGATCTTGGTTATTTTCGCTTTCGCGGCTGGCAGTAAAAGAACCATGTTTCTGTGAATAACTCCTGAACCGTAAGTCCTAGACGCTCGCTCTTGGCTGCATTCGATTCAGCTCGTGGCAGCCAGTCTAAAAAACACTATCTTGGACTTCTCTGCATGTTTCCCAGGCGAGCAATTGGCAGCATGTTCAGAACCATGTTTCTGTGAATAACTCCTGAACCGTAAGTCCTAGACGCTCGCTCTTGGCTGCATTCGATTCAGCTCGTGGCAGCCAGTCTAAAAAACACTATCTTGGACTTCTCTGCATGTTCCTAAGGCAAATGTTTCTAAAGCTAATTCTTGAACCGTAAGTCCTAGACGCTCGATCTTGGCGGCATTCGTCTCAGCGCCTGGCAATTAGTATAGGAGCACTGTGTTTGACTTCTCTGGATGTTTCCCAGGCGAGTTATTGACAAGTAAATCCTAGACGCTCGATCTTGGTTATTTTCGCTTTCGCGGCTGGCAGTAAAAGAACCATGTTTCTGTGAATAACTCCTGAACCGTAAGTCCTAGACGCTCGCTCTTGGCTGCATTCGATTCAGCTCGTGGCAGCCAGTCTAAAAAACACTATCTTGGACTTCTCTGCATGTTTCCCAGGCGAGCAATTGGCAGCATGTTCAGAACCATGTTTCTGTGAATAACTCCTGAACCGTAAGTCCTAGACGCTCGCTCTTGGCTGCATTCGATTCAGCTCGTGGCAGCCAGTCTAAAAAACACTATCTTGGACTTCTCTGCATGTTTCCCAGGCGAGAAATTGGCAGCATGTTCAGAACCATGTTTCTGTGAATAACTCCTGAACCGTAAGTCCTAGACGCTCGCTCTTGGCTGCATTCGATTCAGCTCGTGGCAGCCAGTCTAAAAAACACTATCTTGGACTTCTCTGCATGTTTCCCAGGCGCGAAATTGGCAGCATGTTCAGAACCATGTTTCTGTGAATAACTCCTGAACCGTAAGTCCTAGACGCTCGATCTTGGCGGCATTCGTCTCAGCGCCTGGCAATTAGTATAGGAGCACTGTGTTTGACTTCTCTGGATGTTTCCCAGGCGAGTTATTGACAAGTAAATCCTAGACGCTCGATCTTGGTTATTTTCGCTTTCGCGGCTGGCAGTAAAAGAACCATGTTTCTGTGAATAACTCCTGAACCGTAAGTCCTAGACGCTCGCTCTTGGCTGCATTCGATTCAGCTCGTGGCAGCCAGTCTAAAAAACACTATCTTGGACTTCTCTGCATGTTTCCCAGGCGAGCAATTGGCAGCATGTTCAGAACCATGTTTCTGTGAATAACTCCTGAACCGTAAGTCCTAGACGCTCGCTCTTGGCTGCATTCGATTCAGCTCGTGGCAGCCAGTCTAAAAAACACTATCTTGGACTTCTCTGCATGTTTCCCAGGCGAGAAATTGGCAGCATGTTCAGAACCATGTTTCTGTGAATAACTCCTGAACCGTAAGTCCTAGACGCTCGCTCTTGGCTGCATTCGATTCAGCTCGTGGCAGCCAGTCTAAAAAACACTATCTTGGACTTCTCTGCATGTTTCCCAGGCGCGAAATTGGCAGCATGTTCAGAACCATGTTTCTGTGAATAACTCCTGAACCGTAAGTCCTAGACGCTCGATCTTGGCGGCATTCGTCTCAGCGCCTGGCAATTAGTATAGGAGCACTGTGTTTGACTTCTCTGGATGTTTCCCAGGCGAGTTATTGACAAGTAAATCCTAGACGCTCGATCTTGGTTATTTTCGCTTTCGCGGCTGGCAGTAAAAGAACCATGTTTCTGTGAATAACTTCTGAACCGTAAGTCCTAGACGCTCGCTCTTGGCTGCATTCGATTCAGCTCGTGGCAGCCAGTCTAAAAAACACTATCTTGGACTTCTCTGCATGTTTCCCAGGCGAGCAATTGGCAGCATGTTCAGAACCATGTTTCTGTGAATAACTCCTGAACCGTAAGTCCTAGACGCTCGCTCTTGGCTGCATTCGATTCAGCTCGTGGCAGCCAGTCTAAAAAACACTATCTTGGACTTCTCTGCATGTTCCTAAGGCAAATGTTTCTAAAGCTAATTCTTGAACTGTAAGTCCTAGACGCTCGATCTTGGCGGCATTCGTCTCAGCGCCTGGCAATTAGTATAGGAGCACTGTGTTTGACTTCTCTGGATGTTTCCCAGGCGAGTTATTGACAAGTAAATCCTAGACGCTCGATCTTGGTTATTTTCGCTTTCGCGGCTGGCAGTAAAAGAACCATGTTTCTGTGAATAACTCCTGAACCGTAAGTCCTAGACGCTCGCTCTTGGCTGCATTCGATTCAGCTCGTGGCAGCCAGTCTAAAAAACACTATCTTGGACTTCTCTGCATGTTTCCCAGGCGAGCAATTGGCAGCATGTTCAGAACCATGTTTCTGTGAATAACTCCTGAACCGTAAGTCCTAGACGCTCGCTCTTGGCTGCATTCGATTCAGCTCGTGGCAGCCAGTCTAAAAAACACTATCTTGGACTTCTCTGCATGTTTCCCAGGCGAGAAATTGGCAGCATGTTCAGAACCATGTTTCTGTGAATAACTCCTGAACCGTAAGTCCTAGACGCTCGCTCTTGGCTGCATTCGATTCAGCTCGTGGCAGCCAGTCTAAAAAACACTATCTTGGACTTCTCTGCATGTTTCCCAGGCGAGAAATTGGCAGCATGTTCAGAACCATGTTTCTGTGAATAACTCCTGAACCGTAAGTCCTAGACGCTCGCTCTTGGCTGCATTCGATTCAGCTCGTGGCAGCCAGTCTAAAAAACACTATCTTGGACTTCTCTGCATGTTTCCCAGGCGAGAAATTGGCAGCATGTTCAGAACCATGTTTCTGTGAATAACTCCTGAACCGTAAGTCCTAGACGCTCGCTCTTGGCTGCATTCGATTCAGCTCGTGGCAGCCAGTCTAAAAAACACTATCTTGGACTTCTCTGCATGTTTCCCAGGCGAGCAATTGGCAGCATGTTCAGAACCATGTTTCTGTGAATAACTCCTGAACCGTAAGTCCTAGACGCTCGCTCTTGGCTGCATTCGATTCAGCTCGTGGCAGCCAGTCTAAAAAACACTATCTTGGACTTCTCTGCATGTTTCCCAGGCGAGAAATTGGCAGCATGTTCAGAACCATGTTTCTGTGAATAACTCCTGAACCGTAAGTCCTAGACGCTCGATCTTGGCGGCATTCGTCTCAGCGCCTGGCAATTAGTATAGGAGCACTGTGTTTGACTTCTCTGGATGTTTCCCAGGCGAGTTATTGACAAGTAAATCCTAGACGCTCGATCTTGGTTATTTTCGCTTTCGCGGCTGGCAGTAAAAGAACCATGTTTCTGTGAATAACTCCTGAACCGTAAGTCCTAGACGCTCGCTCTTGGCTGCATTCGATTCAGCTCGTGGCAGCCAGTCTAAAAAACACTATCTTGGACTTCTCTGCATGTTTCCCAGACGAGAAATTGGCAGCATGTTCAGAAACATGTTTCTGTGAATAACTCCTGAACCGTAAGTCCTAGACGCTCGATCTTGGCGGCATTCGTCTCAGCGCCTGGCAATTAGTATAGGAGCACTGTGTTTGACTTCTCTGGATGTTTCCCAGGCGAGTTATTGACAAGTAAATCCTAGACGCTCGATCTTGGTTATTTTCGCTTTCGCGGCTGGCAGTAAAAGAACCATGTTTCTGTGAATAACTCCTGAACCGTAAGTCCTAGACGCTCGCTCTTGGCTGCATTCGATTCAGCTCGTGGCAGCCAGTCTAAAAAACACTATCTTGGACTTCTCTGCATGTTTCCCAGGCGAGCAATTGGCAGCATGTTCAGAACCATGTTTCTGTGAATAACTCCTGAACCGTAAGTCCTAGACGCTCGCTCTTGGCTGCATTCGATTCAGCTCGTGGCAGCCAGTCTAAAAAACACTATCTTGGACTTCTCTGCATGTTCCTAAGGCAAATGTTTCTAAAGCTAATTCTTGAACCGTAAGTCCTAGACGCTCGATCTTGGCGGCATTCGTCTCAGCGCCTGGCAATTAGTATAGGAGCACTGTGTTTGACTTCTCTGGATGTTTCCCAGGCGAGTTATTGACAAGTAAATCCTAGACGCTCGATCTTGGTTATTTTCGCTTTCGCGGCTGGCAGTAAAAGAACCATGTTTCTGTGAATAACTCCTGAACCGTAAGTCCTAGACGCTCGCTCTTGGCTGCATTCGATTCAGCTCGTGGCAGCCAGTCTAAAAAACACTATCTTGGACTTCTCTGCATGTTTCCCAGGCGAGCAATTGGCAGCATGTTCAGAACCATGTTTCTGTGAATAACTCCTGAACCGTAAGTCCTAGACGCTCGCTCTTGGCTGCATTCGATTCAGCTCGTGGCAGCCAGTCTAAAAAACACTATCTTGGACTTCTCTGCATGTTTCCCAGGCGAGAAATTGGCAGCATGTTCAGAACCATGTTTCTGTGAATAACTCCTGAACCGTAAGTCCTAGACGCTCGCTCTTGGCTGCATTCGATTCAGCTCGTGGCAGCCAGTCTAAAAAACACTATCTTGGACTTCTCTGCATGTTTCCCAGGCGAGAAATTGGCAGCATGTTCAGAACCATGTTTCTGTGAATAACTCCTGAACCGTAAGTCCTAGACGCTCGCTCTTGGCTGCATTCGATTCAGCTCGTGGCAGCCAGTCTAAAAAACACTATCTTGGACTTCTCTGCATGTTTCCCAGGCGAGAAATTGGCAGCATGTTCAGAACCATGTTTCTGTGAATAACTCCTGAACCGTAAGTCCTAGACGCTCGCTCTTGGCTGCATTCGATTCAGCTCGTGGCAGCCAGTCTAAAAAACACTATCTTGGACTTCTCTGCATGTTTCCCAGGCGAGCAATTGGCAGCATGTTCAGAACCATGTTTCTGTGAATAACTCCTGAACCGTAAGTCCTAGACGCTCGCTCTTGGCTGCATTCGATTCAGCTCGTGGCAGCCAGTCTAAAAAACACTATCTTGGACTTCTCTGCATGTTTCCCAGGCGAGAAATTGGCAGCATGTTCAGAACCATGTTTCTGTGAATAACTCCTGAACCGTAAGTCCTAGACGCTCGATCTTGGCGGCATTCGTCTCAGCGCCTGGCAATTAGTATAGGAGCACTGTGTTTGACTTCTCTGGATGTTTCCCAGGCGAGTTATTGACAAGTAAATCCTAGACGCTCGATCTTGGTTATTTTCGCTTTCGCGGCTGGCAGTAAAAGAACCATGTTTCTGTGAATAACTCCTGAACCGTAAGTCCTAGACGCTCGCTCTTGGCTGCATTCGATTCAGCTCGTGGCAGCCAGTCTAAAAAACACTATCTTGGACTTCTCTGCATGTTTCCCAGGCGAGAAATTGGCAGCATGTTCAGAACCATGTTTCTGTGAATAACTCCTGAACCGTAAGTCCTAGACGCTCGATCTTGGCGGCATTCGTCTCAGCGCCTGGCAATTAGTATAGGAGCACTGTGTTTGACTTCTCTGGATGTTTCCCAGGCGAGTTATTGACAAGTAAATCCTAGACGCTCGATCTTGGTTATTTTCGCTTTCGCGGCTGGCAGTAAAAGAACCATGTTTCTGTGAATAACTCCTGAACCGTAAGTCCTAGACGCTCGCTCTTGGCTGCATTCGATTCAGCTCGTGGCAGCCAGTCTAAAAAACACTATCTTGGACTTCTCTGCATGTTTCCCAGGCGAGAAATTGGCAGCATGTTCAGAACCATGTTTCTGTGAATAACTCCTGAACCGTAAGTCCTAGACGCTCGATCTTGGCGGCATTCGTCTCAGCGCCTGGCAATTAGTATAGGAGCACTGTGTTTGACTTCTCTGGATGTTTCCCAGGCGAGTTATTGACAAGTAAATCCTAGACGCTCGATCTTGGTTATTTTCGCTTTCGCGGCTGGCAGTAAAAGAACCATGTTTCTGTGAATAACTCCTGAACCGTAAGTCCTAGACGCTCGCTCTTGGCTGCATTCGATTCAGCTCGTGGCAGCCAGTCTAAAAAACACTATCTTGGACTTCTCTGCATGTTTCCCAGGCGAGAAATTGGCAGCATGTTCAGAACCATGTTTCTGTGAATAACTCCTGAACCGTAAGTCCTAGACGCTCGCTCTTGGCTGCATTCGATTCAGCTCGTGGCAGCCAGTCTAAAAAACACTATCTTGGACTTCTCTGCATGTTTCCCAGGCGAGAAATTGGCAGCATGTTCAGAACCATGTTTCTGTGAATAACTCCTGAACCGTAAGTCCTAGACGCTCGCTCTTGGCTGCATTCGATTCAGCTCGTGGCAGCCAGTCTAAAAAACACTATCTTGGACTTCTCTGCATGTTTCCCAGGCGAGAAATTGGCAGCATGTTCAGAACCATGTTTCTGTGAATAACTCCTGAACCGTAAGTCCTAGACGCTCGCTCTTGGCTGCATTCGATTCAGCTCGTGGCAGCCAGTCTAAAAAACACTATCTTGGACTTCTCTGCATGTTTCCCAGGCGAGAAATTGGCAGCATGTTCAGAACCATGTTTCTGTGAATAACTCCTGAACCGTAAGTCCTAGACGCTCGATCTTGGCGGCATTCGTCTCAGCGCCTGGCAATTAGTATAGGAGCACTGTGTTTGACTTCTCTGGATGTTTCCCAGGCGAGTTATTGACAAGTAAATCCTAGACGCTCGATCTTGGTTATTTTCGCTTTCGCGGCTGGCAGTAAAAGAACCATGTTTCTGTGAATAACTCCTGAACCGTAAGTCCTAGACGCTCGCTCTTGGCTGCATTCGATTCAGCTCGTGGCAGCCAGTCTAAAAAACACTATCTTGGACTTCTCTGCATGTTTCCCAGGCGAGAAATTGGCAGCATGTTCAGAACCATGTTTCTGTGAATAACTCCTGAACCGTAAGTCCTAGACGCTCGCTCTTGGCTGCATTCGATTCAGCTCGTGGCAGCCAGTCTAAAAAACACTATCTTGGACTTCTCTGCATGTTTCCCAGGCGAGCAATTGGCAGCATGTTCAGAACCATGTTTCTGTGAATAACTCCTGAACCGTAAGTCCTAGACGCTCGCTCTTGGCTGCATTCGATTCAGCTCGTGGCAGCCAGTCTAAAAAACACTATCTTGGACTTCTCTGCATGTTTCCCAGGCGAGAAATTGGCAGCATGTTCAGAACCATGTTTCTGTGAATAACTCCTGAACCGTAAGTCCTAGACGCTCGATCTTGGCGGCATTCGTCTCAGCGCCTGGCAATTAGTATAGGAGCACTGTGTTTGACTTCTCTGGATGTTTCCCAGGCGAGTTATTGACAAGTAAATCCTAGACGCTCGATCTTGGTTATTTTCGCTTTCGCGGCTGGCAGTAAAAGAACCATGTTTCTGTGAATAACTCCTGAACCGTAAGTCCTAGACGCTCGCTCTTGGCTGCATTCGATTCAGCTCGTGGCAGCCAGTCTAAAAAACACTATCTTGGACTTCTCTGCATGTTTCCCAGGCGAGAAATTGGCAGCATGTTCAGAACCATGTTTCTGTGAATAACTCCTGAACCGTAAGTCCTAGACGCTCGATCTTGGCGGCATTCGTCTCAGCGCCTGGCAATTAGTATAGGAGCACTGTGTTTGACTTCTCTGGATGTTTCCCAGGCGAGTTATTGACAAGTAAATCCTAGACGCTCGATCTTGGTTATTTTCGCTTTCGCGGCTGGCAGTAAAAGAACCATGTTTCTGTGAATAACTCCTGAACCGTAAGTCCTAGACGCTCGCTCTTGGCTGCATTCGATTCAGCTCGTGGCAGCCAGTCTAAAAAACACTATCTTGGACTTCTCTGCATGTTTCCCAGGCGAGAAATTGGCAGCATGTTCAGAACCATGTTTCTGTGAATAACTCCTGAACCGTAAGTCCTAGACGCTCGATCTTGGCGGCATTCGTCTCAGCGCCTGGCAATTAGTATAGGAGCACTGTGTTTGACTTCTCTGGATGTTTCCCAGGCGAGTTATTGACAAGTAAATCCTAGACGCTCGATCTTGGTTATTTTCGCTTTCGCGGCTGGCAGTAAAAGAACCATGTTTCTGTGAATAACTCCTGAACCGTAAGTCCTAGACGCTCGCTCTTGGCTGCATTCGATTCAGCTCGTGGCAGCCAGTCTAAAAAACACTATCTTGGACTTCTCTGCATGTTTCCCAGGCGAGAAATTGGCAGCATGTTCAGAACCATGTTTCTGTGAATAACTCCTGAACCGTAAGTCCTAGACGCTCGCTCTTGGCTGCATTCGATTCAGCTCGTGGCAGCCAGTCTAAAAAACACTATCTTGGACTTCTCTGCATGTTTCCCAGGCGAGAAATTGGCAGCATGTTCAGAACCATGTTTCTGTGAATAACTCCTGAACCGTAAGTCCTAGACGCTCGCTCTTGGCTGCATTCGATTCAGCTCGTGGCAGCCAGTCTAAAAAACACTATCTTGGACTTCTCTGCATGTTTCCCAGGCGAGAAATTGGCAGCATGTTCAGAACCATGTTTCTGTGAATAACTCCTGAACCGTAAGTCCTAGACGCTCGCTCTTGGCTGCATTCGATTCAGCTCGTGGCAGCCAGTCTAAAAAACACTATCTTGGACTTCTCTGCATGTTTCCCAGGCGAGAAATTGGCAGCATGTTCAGAACCATGTTTCTGTGAATAACTCCTGAACCGTAAGTCCTAGACGCTCGATCTTGGCGGCATTCGTCTCAGCGCCTGGCAATTAGTATAGGAGCACTGTGTTTGACTTCTCTGGATGTTTCCCAGGCGAGTTATTGACAAGTAAATCCTAGACGCTCGATCTTGGTTATTTTCGCTTTCGCGGCTGGCAGTAAAAGAACCATGTTTCTGTGAATAACTCCTGAACCGTAAGTCCTAGACGCTCGCTCTTGGCTGCATTCGATTCAGCTCGTGGCAGCCAGTCTAAAAAACACTATCTTGGACTTCTCTGCATGTTTCCCAGGCGAGCAATTGGCAGCATGTTCAGAACCATGTTTCTGTGAATAACTCCTGAACCGTAAGTCCTAGACGCTCGCTCTTGGCTGCATTCGATTCAGCTCGTGGCAGCCAGTCTAAAAAACACTATCTTGGACTTCTCTGCATGTTTCCCAGGCGAGAAATTGGCAGCATGTTCAGAACCATGTTTCTGTGAATAACTCCTGAACCGTAAGTCCTAGACGCTCGCTCTTGGCTGCATTCGATTCAGCTCGTGGCAGCCAGTCTAAAAAACACTATCTTGGACTTCTCTGCATGTTTCCCAGGCGAGAAATTGGCAGCATGTTCAGAACCATGTTTCTGTGAATAACTCCTGAACCGTAAGTCCTAGACGCTCGATCTTGGCGGCATTCGTCTCAGCGCCTGGCAATTAGTATAGGAGCACTGTGTTTGACTTCTCTGGATGTTTCCCAGGCGAGTTATTGACAAGTAAATCCTAGACGCTCGATCTTGGTTATTTTCGCTTTCGCGGCTGGCAGTAAAAGAACCATGTTTCTGTGAATAACTCCTGAACCGTAAGTCCTAGACGCTCGCTCTTGGCTGCATTCGATTCAGCTCGTGGCAGCCAGTCTAAAAAACACTATCTTGGACTTCTCTGCATGTTTCCCAGGCGAGAAATTGGCAGCATGTTCAGAACCATGTTTCTGTGAATAACTCCTGAACCGTAAGTCCTAGACGCTCGATCTTGGCGGGCATTCGTCTCAGCGCCTGGCAATTAGTATAGGAGCACTGTGTTTGACTTCTCTGGATGTTTCCCAGGCGAGTTATTGACAAGTAAATCCTAGACGCTCGATCTTGGTTATTTTCGCTTTCGCGGCTGGCAGTAAAAGAACCATGTTTCTGTGAATAACTCCTGAACCGTAAGTCCTAGACGCTCGCTCTTGGCTGCATTCGATTCAGCTCGTGGCAGCCAGTCTAAAAAACACTATC
>NW_027463368.1:0-53377 GCF_050947455.1 Rhinoderma darwinii | reverse complement strand
ACTCCTGAACCGTAAGTCCTAGACGCTCGCTCTTGGCTGCATTCGATTCAGCTCGTGGCAGCCAGTCTAAAAAACACTATCTTGGACTTCTCTGCATGTTTCCCAGGCGAGAAATTGGCAGCATGTTCAGAACCATGTTTCTGTGAATAACTCCTGAACCGTAAGTCCTAGACGCTCGCTCTTGGCTGCATTCGATTCAGCTCGTGGCAGCCAGTCTAAAAAACACTATCTTGGACTTCTCTGCATGTTTCCCAGGCGAGCAATTGGCAGCATGTTCAGAACCATGTTTCTGTGAATAACTCCTGAACCGTAAGTCCTAGACGCTCGCTCTTGGCTGCATTCGATTCAGCTCGTGGCAGCCAGTCTAAAAAACACTATCTTGGACTTCTCTGCATGTTTCCCAGGCGAGAAATTGGCAGCATGTTCAGAACCATGTTTCTGTGAATAACTCCTGAACCGTAAGTCCTAGACGCTCGCTCTTGGCTGCATTCGATTCAGCTCGTGGCAGCCAGTCTAAAAAACACTATCTTGGACTTCTCTGCATGTTCCTAAGGCAAATGTTTCTAAAGCTAATTCTTGAACCGTAAGTCCTAGACGCTCGATCTTGGCGGCATTCGTCTCAGCGCCTGGCAATTAGTATAGGAGCACTGTGTTTGACTTCTCTGGATGTTTCCCAGGCGAGTTATTGACAAGTAAATCCTAGACGCTCGATCTTGGTTATTTTCGCTTTCGCGGCTGGCAGTAAAAGAACCATGTTTCTGTGAATAACTCCTGAACCGTAAGTCCTAGACGCTCGCTCTTGGCTGCATTCGATTCAGCTCGTGGCAGCCAGTCTAAAAAACACTATCTTGGACTTCTCTGCATGTTTCCCAGGCGAGAAATTGGCAGCATGTTCAGAACCATGTTTCTGTGAATAACTCCTGAACCGTAAGTCCTAGACGCTCGCTCTTGGCTGCATTCGATTCAGCTCGTGGCAGCCAGTCTAAAAAACACTATCTTGGACTTCTCTGCATGTTCCTAAGGCAAATGTTTCTAAAGCTAATTCTTGAACCGTAAGTCCTAGACGCTCGATCTTGGCGGCATTCGTCTCAGCGCCTGGCAATTAGTATAGGAGCACTGTGTTTGACTTCTCTGGATGTTTCCCAGGCGAGTTATTGACAAGTAAATCCTAGACGCTCGATCTTGGTTATTTTCGCTTTCGCGGCTGGCAGTAAAAGAACCATGTTTCTGTGAATAACTCCTGAACCGTAAGTCCTAGACGCTCGCTCTTGGCTGCATTCGATTCAGCTCGTGGCAGCCAGTCTAAAAAACACTATCTTGGACTTCTCTGCATGTTTCCCAGGCGAGAAATTGGCAGCATGTTCAGAACCATGTTTCTGTGAATAACTCCTGAACCGTAAGTCCTAGACGCTCGATCTTGGCGGCATTCGTCTCAGCGCCTGGCAATTAGTATAGGAGCACTGTGTTTGACTTCTCTGGATGTTTCCCAGGCGAGTTATTGACAAGTAAATCCTAGACGCTCGATCTTGGTTATTTTCGCTTTCGCGGCTGGCAGTAAAAGAACCATGTTTCTGTGAATAACTCCTGAACCGTAAGTCCTAGACGCTCGCTCTTGGCTGCATTCGATTCAGCTCGTGGCAGCCAGTCTAAAAAACACTATCTTGGACTTCTCTGCATGTTTCCCAGGCGAGAAATTGGCAGCATGTTCAGAACCATGTTTCTGTGAATAACTCCTGAACCGTAAGTCCTAGACGCTCGCTCTTGGCTGCATTCGATTCAGCTCGTGGCAGCCAGTCTAAAAAACACTATCTTGGACTTCTCTGCATGTTTCCCAGGCGAGAAATTGGCAGCATGTTCAGAACCATGTTTCTGTGAATAACTCCTGAACCGTAAGTCCTAGACGCTCGCTCTTGGCTGCATTCGATTCAGCTCGTGGCAGCCAGTCTAAAAAACACTATCTTGGACTTCTCTGCATGTTTCCCAGGCGAGAAATTGGCAGCATGTTCAGAACCATGTTTCTGTGAATAACTCCTGAACCGTAAGTCCTAGACGCTCGCTCTTGGCTGCATTCGATTCAGCTCGTGGCAGCCAGTCTAAAAAACACTATCTTGGACTTCTCTGCATGTTTCCCAGGCGAGCAATTGGCAGCATGTTCAGAACCATGTTTCTGTGAATAACTCCTGAACCGTAAGTCCTAGACGCTCGCTCTTGGCTGCATTCGATTCAGCTCGTGGCAGCCAGTCTAAAAAACACTATCTTGGACTTCTCTGCATGTTTCCCAGGCGAGAAATTGGCAGCATGTTCAGAACCATGTTTCTGTGAATAACTCCTGAACCGTAAGTCCTAGACGCTCGCTCTTGGCTGCATTCGATTCAGCTCGTGGCAGCCAGTCTAAAAAACACTATCTTGGACTTCTCTGCATGTTCCTAAGGCAAATGTTTCTAAAGCTAATTCTTGAACCGTAAGTCCTAGACGCTCGATCTTGGCGGCATTCGTCTCAGCGCCTGGCAATTAGTATAGGAGCACTGTGTTTGACTTCTCTGGATGTTTCCCAGGCGAGTTATTGACAAGTAAATCCTAGACGCTCGATCTTGGTTATTTTCGCTTTCGCGGCTGGCAGTAAAAGAACCATGTTTCTGTGAATAACTCCTGAACCGTAAGTCCTAGACGCTCGCTCTTGGCTGCATTCGATTCAGCTCGTGGCAGCCAGTCTAAAAAACACTATCTTGGACTTCTCTGCATGTTTCCCAGGCGAGAAATTGGCAGCATGTTCAGAACCATGTTTCTGTGAATAACTCCTGAACCGTAAGTCCTAGACGCTCGCTCTTGGCTGCATTCGATTCAGCTCGTGGCAGCCAGTCTAAAAAACACTATCTTGGACTTCTCTGCATGTTTCCCAGGCGAGAAATTGGCAGCATGTTCAGAACCATGTTTCTGTGAATAACTCCTGAACCGTAAGTCCTAGACGCTCGCTCTTGGCTGCATTCGATTCAGCTCGTGGCAGCCAGTCTAAAAAACACTATCTTGGACTTCTCTGCATGTTTCCCAGGCGAGAAATTGGCAGCATGTTCAGAACCATGTTTCTGTGAATAACTCCTGAACCGTAAGTCCTAGACGCTCGCTCTTGGCTGCATTCGATTCAGCTCGTGGCAGCCAGTCTAAAAAACACTATCTTGGACTTCTCTGCATGTTTCCCAGGCGAGCAATTGGCAGCATGTTCAGAACCATGTTTCTGTGAATAACTCCTGAACCGTAAGTCCTAGACGCTCGCTCTTGGCTGCATTCGATTCAGCTCGTGGCAGCCAGTCTAAAAAACACTATCTTGGACTTCTCTGCATGTTTCCCAGGCGAGAAATTGGCAGCATGTTCAGAACCATGTTTCTGTGAATAACTCCTGAACCGTAAGTCCTAGACGCTCGCTCTTGGCTGCATTCGATTCAGCTCGTGGCAGCCAGTCTAAAAAACACTATCTTGGACTTCTCTGCATGTTTCCCAGGCGAGAAATTGGCAGCATGTTCAGAACCATGTTTCTGTGAATAACTCCTGAACCGTAAGTCCTAGACGCTCGCTCTTGGCTGCATTCGATTCAGCTCGTGGCAGCCAGTCTAAAAAACACTATCTTGGACTTCTCTGCATGTTCCTAAGGCAAATGTTTCTAAAGCTAATTCTTGAACCGTAAGTCCTAGACGCTCGATCTTGGCGGCATTCGTCTCAGCGCCTGGCAATTAGTATAGGAGCACTGTGTTTGACTTCTCTGGATGTTTCCCAGGCGAGTTATTGACAAGTAAATCCTAGACGCTCGATCTTGGTTATTTTCGCTTTCGCGGCTGGCAGTAAAAGAACCATGTTTCTGTGAATAACTCCTGAACCGTAAGTCCTAGACGCTCGCTCTTGGCTGCATTCGATTCAGCTCGTGGCAGCCAGTCTAAAAAACACTATCTTGGACTTCTCTGCATGTTTCCCAGGCGAGAAATTGGCAGCATGTTCAGAACCATGTTTCTGTGAATAACTCCTGAACCGTAAGTCCTAGACGCTCGCTCTTGGCTGCATTCGATTCAGCTCGTGGCAGCCAGTCTAAAAAACACTATCTTGGACTTCTCTGCATGTTCCTAAGGCAAATGTTTCTAAAGCTAATTCTTGAACCGTAAGTCCTAGACGCTCGATCTTGGCGGCATTCGTCTCAGCGCCTGGCAATTAGTATAGGAGCACTGTGTTTGACTTCTCTGGATGTTTCCCAGGCGAGTTATTGACAAGTAAATCCTAGACGCTCGATCTTGGTTATTTTCGCTTTCGCGGCTGGCAGTAAAAGAACCATGTTTCTGTGAATAACTCCTGAACCGTAAGTCCTAGACGCTCCCTCTTGGCTGCATTCGATTCAGCTCGTGGCAGCCAGTCTAAAAAACACTATCTTGGACTTCTCTGCATGTTTCCCAGGCGAGAAATTGGCAGCATGTTCAGAACCATGTTTCTGTGAATAACTCCTGAACCGTAAGTCCTAGACGCTCGATCTTGGCGGCATTCGTCTCAGCGCCTGGCAATTAGTATAGGAGCACTGTGTTTGACTTCTCTGGATGTTTCCCAGGCGAGTTATTGACAAGTAAATCCTAGACGCTCGATCTTGGTTATTTTCGCTTTCGCGGCTGGCAGTAAAAGAACCATGTTTCTGTGAATAACTCCTGAACCGTAAGTCCTAGACGCTCGCTCTTGGCTGCATTCGATTCAGCTCGTGGCAGCCAGTCTAAAAAACACTATCTTGGACTTCTCTGCATGTTTCCCAGGCGAGAAATTGGCAGCATGTTCAGAACCATGTTTCTGTGAATAACTCCTGAACCGTAAGTCCTAGACGCTCGCTCTTGGCTGCATTCGATTCAGCTCGTGGCAGCCAGTCTAAAAAACACTATCTTGGACTTCTCTGCATGTTTCCCAGGCGAGAAATTGGCAGCATGTTCAGAACCATGTTTCTGTGAATAACTCCTGAACCGTAAGTCCTAGACGCTCGCTCTTGGCTGCATTCGATTCAGCTCGTGGCAGCCAGTCTAAAAAACACTATCTTGGACTTCTCTGCATGTTTCCCAGGCGAGAAATTGGCAGCATGTTCAGAACCATGTTTCTGTGAATAACTCCTGAACCGTAAGTCCTAGACGCTCGCTCTTGGCTGCATTCGATTCAGCTCGTGGCAGCCAGTCTAAAAAACACTATCTTGGACTTCTCTGCATGTTTCCCAGGCGAGCAATTGGCAGCATGTTCAGAACCATGTTTCTGTGAATAACTCCTGAACCGTAAGTCCTAGACGCTCGCTCTTGGCTGCATTCGATTCAGCTCGTGGCAGCCAGTCTAAAAAACACTATCTTGGACTTCTCTGCATGTTTCCCAGGCGAGAAATTGGCAGCATGTTCAGAACCATGTTTCTGTGAATAACTCCTGAACCGTAAGTCCTAGACGCTCGCTCTTGGCTGCATTCGATTCAGCTCGTGGCAGCCAGTCTAAAAAACACTATCTTGGACTTCTCTGCATGTTCCTAAGGCAAATGTTTCTAAAGCTAATTCTTGAACCGTAAGTCCTAGGCGCTCGATCTTGGCGGCATTCGTCTCAGCGCCTGGCAATTAGTATAGGAGCACTGTGTTTGACTTCTCTGGATGTTTCCCAGGCGAGTTATTGACAAGTAAATCCTAGACGCTCGATCTTGGTTATTTTCGCTTTCGCGGCTGGCAGTAAAAGAACCATGTTTCTGTGAATAACTCCTGAACCGTAAGTCCTAGACGCTCGCTCTTGGCTGCATTCGATTCAGCTCGTGGCAGCCAGTCTAAAAAACACTATCTTGGACTTCTCTGCATGTTTCCCAGGCGAGCAATTGGCAGCATGTTCAGAACCATGTTTCTGTGAATAACTCCTGAACCGTAAGTCCTAGACGCTCGCTCTTGGCTGCATTCGATTCAGCTCGTGGCAGCCAGTCTAAAAAACACTATCTTGGACTTCTCTGCATGTTTCCCAGGCGAGCAATTGGCAGCATGTTCAGAACCATGTTTCTGTGAATAACTCCTGAACCGTAAGTCCTAGACGCTCGCTCTTGGCTGCATTCGATTCAGCTCGTGGCAGCCAGTCTAAAAAACACTATGTTGGACTTCTCTGCATGTTCCTAAGGCAAATGTTTCTAAAGCTAATTCTTGAACCGTAAGTCCTAGACGCTCGATCTTGGCGGCATTCGTCTCAGCGCCTGGCAATTAGTATAGGAGCACTGTGTTTGACTTCTCTGGATGTTTCCCAGGCGAGTTATTGACAAGTAAATCCTAGACGCTCGATCTTGGTTATTTTCGCTTTTGCGGCTGGCAGTAAAAGAACCATGTTTCTGTGAATAACTCCTGAACCGTAAGTCCTAGACGCTCGCTCTTGGCTGCATTCGATTCAGCTCGTGGCAGCCAGTCTAAAAAACACTATCTTGGACTTCTCTGCATGTTTCCCAGGCGAGAAATTGGCAGCATGTTCAGAACCATGTTTCTGTGAATAACTCCTGAACCGTAAGTCCTAGACGCTCGATCTTGGCGGCATTCGTCTCAGCGCCTGGCAATTAGTATAGGAGCACTGTGTTTGACTTCTCTGGATGTTTCCCAGGCGAGTTATTGACAAGTAAATCCTAGACGCTCGATCTTGGTTATTTTCGCTTTCGCGGCTGGCAGTAAAAGAACCATGTTTCTGTGAATAACTCCTGAACCGTAAGTCCTAGACGCTCGCTCTTGGCTGCATTCGATTCAGCTCGTGGCAGCCAGTCTAAAAAACACTATCTTGGACTTCTCTGCATGTTTCCCAGGCGAGAAATTGGCAGCATGTTCAGAACCATGTTTCTGTGAATAACTCCTGAACCGTAAGTCCTAGACGCTCGCTCTTGGCTGCATTCGATTCAGCTCGTGGCAGCCAGTCTAAAAAACACTATCTTGGACTTCTCTGCATGTTTCCCAGGCGAGCAATTGGCAGCATGTTCAGAACCATGTTTCTGTGAATAACTCCTGAACCGTAAGTCCTAGACGCTCGCTCTTGGCTGCATTCGATTCAGCTCGTGGCAGCCAGTCTAAAAAACACTATCTTGGACTTCTCTGCATGTTTCCCAGGCGAGAAATTGGCAGCATGTTCAGAACCATGTTTCTGTGAATAACTCCTGAACCGTAAGTCCTAGACGCTCGCTCTTGGCTGCATTCGATTCAGCTCGTGGCAGCCAGTCTAAAAAACACTATCTTGGACTTCTCTGCATGTTTCCCAGGCGAGCAATTGGCAGCATGTTCAGAACCATGTTTCTGTGAATAACTCCTGAACCGTAAGTCCTAGACGCTCGCTCTTGGCTGCATTCGATTCAGCTCGTGGCAGCCAGTCTAAAAAACACTATCTTGGACTTCTCTGCATGTTTCCCAGGCGAGAAATTGGCAGCATGTTCAGAACCATGTTTCTGTGAATAACTCCTGAACCGTAAGTCCTAGACGCTCGCTCTTGGCTGCATTCGATTCAGCTCGTGGCAGCCAGTCTAAAAAACACTATCTTGGACTTCTCTGCATGTTCCTAAGGCAAATGTTTCTAAAGCTAATTCTTGAACCGTAAGTCCTAGACGCTCGATCTTGGCGGCATTCGTCTCAGCGCCTGGCAATTAGTATAGGAGCACTGTGTTTGACTTCTCTGGATGTTTCCCAGGCGAGTTATTGACAAGTAAATCCTAGACGCTCGATCTTGGTTATTTTCGCTTTCGCGGCTGGCAGTAAAAGAACCATGTTTCTGTGAATAACTCCTGAACCGTAAGTCCTAGACGCTCGCTCTTGGCTGCATTCGATTCAGCTCGTGGCAGCCAGTCTAAAAAACACTATCTTGGACTTCTCTGCATGTTTCCCAGGCGAGAAATTGGCAGCATGTTCAGAACCATGTTTCTGTGAATAACTCCTGAACCGTAAGTCCTAGACGCTCGCTCTTGGCTGCATTCGATTCAGCTCGTGGCAGCCAGTCTAAAAAACACTATCTTGGACTTCTCTGCATGTTCCTAAGGCAAATGTTTCTAAAGCTAATTCTTGAACCGTAAGTCCTAGACGCTCGATCTTGGCGGCATTCGTCTCAGCGCCTGGCAATTAGTATAGGAGCACTGTGTTTGACTTCTCTGGATGTTTCCCAGGCGAGTTATTGACGAGTAAATCCTAGACGCTCGATCTTGGTTATTTTCGCTTTCGCGGCTGGCAGTAAAAGAACCATGTTTCTGTGAATAACTCCTGAACCGTAAGTCCTAGACGCTCGCTCTTGGCTGCATTCGATTCAGCTCGTGGCAGCCAGTCTAAAAAACACTATCTTGGACTTCTCTGCATGTTTCCCAGGCGAGCAATTGGCAGCATGTTCAGAACCATGTTTCTGTGAATAACTCCTGAACCGTAAGTCCTAGACGCTCGCTCTTGGCTGCATTCGATTCAGCTCGTGGCAGCCAGTCTAAAAAACACTATCTTGGACTTCTCTGCATGTTTCCCAGGCGAGCAATTGGCAGCATGTTCAGAACCATGTTTCTGTGAATAACTCCTGAACCGTAAGTCCTAGACGCTCGCTCTTGGCTGCATTCGATTCAGCTCGTGGCAGCCAGTCTAAAAAACACTATCTTGGACTTCTCTGCATGTTCCTAAGGCAAATGTTTCTAAAGCTAATTCTTGAACCGTAAGTCCTAGACGCTCGATCTTGGCGGCATTCGTCTCAGCGCCTGGCAATTAGTATAGGAGCACTGTGTTTGACTTCTCTGGATGTTTCCCAGGCGAGTTATTGACAAGTAAATCCTAGACGCTCGATCTTGGTTATTTTCGCTTTTGCGGCTGGCAGTAAAAGAACCATGTTTCTGTGAATAACTCCTGAACCGTAAGTCCTAGACGCTCGCTCTTGGCTGCATTCGATTCAGCTCGTGGCAGCCAGTCTAAAAAACACTATCTTGGACTTCTCTGCATGTTTCCCAGGCGAGAAATTGGCAGCATGTTCAGAACCATGTTTCTGTGAATAACTCCTGAACCGTAAGTCCTAGACGCTCGATCTTGGCGGCATTCGTCTCAGCGCCTGGCAATTAGTATAGGAGCACTGTGTTTGACTTCTCTGGATGTTTCCCAGGCGAGTTATTGACAAGTAAATCCTAGACGCTCGATCTTGGTTATTTTCGCTTTCGCGGCTGGCAGTAAAAGAACCATGTTTCTGTGAATAACTCCTGAACCGTAAGTCCTAGACGCTCGCTCTTGGCTGCATTCGATTCAGCTCGTGGCAGCCAGTCTAAAAAAACACTATCTTGGACTTCTCTGCATGTTTCCCAGGCGAGAAATTGGCAGCATGTTCAGAACCATGTTTCTGTGAATAACTCCTGAACCGTAAGTCCTAGACGCTCGCTCTTGGCTGCATTCGATTCAGCTCGTGGCAGCCAGTCTAAAAAACACTATCTTGGACTTCTCTGCATGTTTCCCAGGCGAGAAATTGGCAGCATGTTCAGAACCATGTTTCTGTGAATAACTCCTGAACCGTAAGTCCTAGACGCTCGCTCTTGGCTGCATTCGATTCAGCTCGTGGCAGCCAGTCTAAAAAACACTATCTTGGACTTCTCTGCATGTTTCCCAGGCGAGCAATTGGCAGCATGTTCAGAACCATGTTTCTGTGAATAACTCCTGAACCGTAAGTCCTAGACGCTCGCTCTTGGCTGCATTCGATTCAGCTCGTGGCAGCCAGTCTAAAAAACACTATCTTGGACTTCTCTGCATGTTTCCCAGGCGAGCAATTGGCAGCATGTTCAGAACCATGTTTCTGTGAATAACTCCTGAACCGTAAGTCCTAGACGCTCGCTCTTGGCTGCATTCGATTCAGCTCGTGGCAGCCAGTCTAAAAAACACTATCTTGGACTTCTCTGCATGTTCCTAAGGCAAATGTTTCTAAAGCTAATTCTTGAACCGTAAGTCCTAGACGCTCGATCTTGGCGGCATTCGTCTCAGCGCCTGGCAATTAGTATAGGAGCACTGTGTTTGACTTCTCTGGATGTTTCCCAGGCGAGTTATTGACAAGTAAATCCTAGACGCTCGATCTTGGTTATTTTCGCTTTCGCGGCTGGCAGTAAAAGAACCATGTTTCTGTGAATAACTCCTGAACCGTAAGTCCTAGACGCTCGCTCTTGGCTGCATTCGATTCAGCTCGTGGCAGCCAGTCTAAAAAACACTATCTTGGACTTCTCTGCATGTTTCCCAGGCGAGCAATTGGCAGCATGTTCAGAACCATGTTTCTGTGAATAACTCCTGAACCGTAAGTCCTAGACGCTCGCTCTTGGCTGCATTCGATTCAGCTCGTGGCAGCCAGTCTAAAAAACACTATCTTGGACTTCTCTGCATGTTTCCCAGGCGAGCAATTGGCAGCATGTTCAGAACCATGTTTCTGTGAATAACTCCTGAACCGTAAGTCCTAGACGCTCGCTCTTGGCTGCATTCGATTCAGCTCGTGGCAGCCAGTCTAAAAAACACTATGTTGGACTTCTCTGCATGTTCCTAAGGCAAATGTTTCTAAAGCTAATTCTTGAACCGTAAGTCCTAGACGCTCGATCTTGGCGGCATTCGTCTCAGCGCCTGGCAATTAGTATAGGAGCACTGTGTTTGACTTCTCTGGATGTTTCCCAGGCGAGTTATTGACAAGTAAATCCTAGACGCTCGATCTTGGTTATTTTCGCTTTTGCGGCTGGCAGTAAAAGAACCATGTTTCTGTGAATAACTCCTGAACCGTAAGTCCTAGACGCTCGCTCTTGGCTGCATTCGATTCAGCTCGTGGCAGCCAGTCTAAAAAACACTATCTTGGACTTCTCTGCATGTTTCCCAGGCGAGAAATTGGCAGCATGTTCAGAACCATGTTTATGTGAATAACTCCTGAACCGTAAGTCCTAGACGCTCGATCTTGGCGGCATTCGTCTCAGCGCCTGGCAATTAGTATAGGAGCACTGTGTTTGACTTCTCTGGATGTTTCCCAGGCGAGTTATTGACAAGTAAATCCTAGACGCTCGATCTTGGTTATTTTCGCTTTCGCGGCTGGCAGTAAAAGAACCATGTTTCTGTGAATAACTCCTGAACCGTAAGTCCTAGACGCTCGCTCTTGGCTGCATTCGATTCAGCTCGTGGCAGCCAGTCTAAAAAACACTATCTTGGACTTCTCTGCATGTTTCCCAGGCGAGAAATTGGCAGCATGTTCAGAACCATGTTTCTGTGAATAACTCCTGAACCGTAAGTCCTAGACGCTCGCTCTTGGCTGCATTCGATTCAGCTCGTGGCAGCCAGTCTAAAAAACACTATCTTGGACTTCTCTGCATGTTTCCCAGGCGAGCAATTGGCAGCATGTTCAGAACCATGTTTCTGTGAATAACTCCTGAACCGTAAGTCCTAGACGCTCGCTCTTGGCTGCATTCGATTCAGCTCGTGGCAGCCAGTCTAAAAAACACTATCTTGGACTTCTCTGCATGTTTCCCAGGCGAGAAATTGGCAGCATGTTCAGAACCATGTTTCTGTGAATAACTCCTGAACCGTAAGTCCTAGACGCTCGCTCTTGGCTGCATTCGATTCAGCTCGTGGCAGCCAGTCTAAAAAACACTATCTTGGACTTCTCTGCATGTTTCCCAGGCGAGCAATTGGCAGCATGTTCAGAACCATGTTTCTGTGAATAACTCCTGAACCGTAAGTCCTAGACGCTCGCTCTTGGCTGCATTCGATTCAGCTCGTGGCAGCCAGTCTAAAAAACACTATCTTGGACTTCTCTGCATGTTTCCCAGGCGAGCAATTGGCAGCATGTTCAGAACCATGTTTCTGTGAATAACTCCTGAACCGTAAGTCCTAGACGCTCGCTCTTGGCTGCATTCGATTCAGCTCGTGGCAGCCAGTCTAAAAAACACTATCTTGGACTTCTCTGCATGTTTCCCAGGCGAGAAATTGGCAGCATGTTCAGAACCATGTTTCTGTGAATAACTCCTGAACCGTAAGTCCTAGACGCTCGCTCTTGGCTGCATTCGATTCAGCTCGTGGCAGCCAGTCTAAAAAACACTATCTTGGACTTCTCTGCATGTTTCCCAGGCGAGCAATTGGCAGCATGTTCAGAACCATGTTTCTGTGAATAACTCCTGAACCGTAAGTCCTAGACGCTCGCTCTTGGCTGCATTCGATTCAGCTCGTGGCAGCCAGTCTAAAAAACACTATCTTGGACTTCTCTGCATGTTTCCCAGGCGAGAAATTGGCAGCATGTTCAGAACCATGTTTCTGTGAATAACTCCTGAACCGTAAGTCCTAGACGCTCGCTCTTGGCTGCATTCGATTCAGCTCGTGGCAGCCAGTCTAAAAAACACTATCTTGGACTTCTCTGCATGTTTCCCAGGCGAGCAATTGGCAGCATGTTCAGAACCATGTTTCTGTGAATAACTCCTGAACCGTAAGTCCTAGACGCTCGCTCTTGGCTGCATTCGATTCAGCTCGTGGCAGCCAGTCTAAAAAACACTATCTTGGACTTCTCTGCATGTTTCCCAGGCGAGAAATTGGCAGCATGTTCAGAACCATGTTTCTGTGAATAACTCCTGAACCGTAAGTCCTAGACGCTCGATCTTGGCGGCATTCGTCTCAGCGCCTGGCAATTAGTATAGGAGCACTGTGTTTGACTTCTCTGGATGTTTCCCAGGCGAGTTATTGACAAGTAAATCCTAGACGCTCGATCTTGGTTATTTTCGCTTTCGCGGCTGGCAGTAAAAGAACCATGTTTCTGTGAATAACTCCTGAACCGTAAGTCCTAGACGCTCGCTCTTGGCTGCATTCGATTCAGCTCGTGGCAGCCAGTCTAAAAAACACTATCTTGGACTTCTCTGCATGTTTCCCAGGCGAGCAATTGGCAGCATGTTCAGAACCATGTTTCTGTGAATAACTCCTGAACCGTAAGTCCTAGACGCTCGCTCTTGGCTGCATTCGATTCAGCTCGTGGCAGCCAGTCTAAAAAACACTATCTTGGACTTCTCTGCATGTTTCCCAGGCGAGAAATTGGCAGCATGTTCAGAACCATGTTTCTGTGAATAACTCCTGAACCGTAAGTCCTAGACGCTCGCTCTTGGCTGCATTCGATTCAGCTCGTGGCAGCCAGTCTAAAAAACACTATCTTGGACTTCTCTGCATGTTTCCCAGGCGAGAAATTGGCAGCATGTTCAGAACCATGTTTCTGTGAATAACTCCTGAACCGTAAGTCCTAGACGCTCGCTCTTGGCTGCATTCGATTCAGCTCGTGGCAGCCAGTCTAAAAAGCACTATCTTGGACTTCTCTGCATGTTTCCCAGGCGAGAAATTGGCAGCATGTTCAGAACCATGTTTCTGTGAATAACTCCTGAACCGTAAGTCCTAGACGCTCGATCTTGGCGGCATTCGTCTCAGCGCCTGGCAATTAGTATAGGAGCACTGTGTTTGACTTCTCTGGATGTTTCCCAGGCGAGTTATTGACAAGTAAATCCTAGACGCTCGATCTTGGTTATTTTCGCTTTCGCGGCTGGCAGTAAAAGAACCATGTTTCTGTGAATAACTCCTGAACCGTAAGTCCTAGACGCTCGCTCTTGGCTGCATTCGATTCAGCTCGTGGCAGCCAGTCTAAAAAACACTATCTTGGACTTCTCTGCATGTTTCCCAGGCGAGCAATTGGCAGCATGTTCAGAACCATGTTTCTGTGAATAACTCCTGAACCGTAAGTCCTAGACGCTCGCTCTTGGCTGCATTCGATTCAGCTCGTGGCAGCCAGTCTAAAAAACACTATCTTGGACTTCTCTGCATGTTTCCCAGGCGAGAAATTGGCAGCATGTTCAGAACCATGTTTCTGTGAATAACTCCTGAACCGTAAGTCCTAGACGCTCGCTCTTGGCTGCATTCGATTCAGCTCGTGGCAGCCAGTCTAAAAAACACTATCTTGGACTTCTCTGCATGTTTCCCAGGCGAGCAATTGGCAGCATGTTCAGAACCATGTTTCTGTGAATAACTCCTGAACCGTAAGTCCTAGACGCTCGCTCTTGGCTGCATTCGATTCAGCTCGTGGCAGCCAGTCTAAAAAACACTATCTTGGACTTCTCTGCATGTTTCCCAGGCGAGCAATTGGCAGCATGTTCAGAACCATGTTTCTGTGAATAACTCCTGAACCGTAAGTCCTAGACGCTCGCTCTTGGCTGCATTCGATTCAGCTCGTGGCAGCCAGTCTAAAAAACACTATCTTGTACTTCTCTGCATGTTTCCCAGGCGAGCAATTGGCAGCATGTTCAGAACCATGTTTCTGTGAATAACTCCTGAACCGTAAGTCCTAGACGCTCGATCTTGGCGGCATTCGTCTCAGCGCCTGGCAATTAGTATAGGAGCACTGTGTTTGACTTCTCTGGATGTTTCCCAGGCGAGTTATTGACAAGTAAATCCTAGACGCTCGATCTTGGTTATTTTCGCTTTCGCGGCTGGCAGTAAAAGAACCATGTTTCTGTGAATAACTCCTGAACCGTAAGTCCTAGACGCTCGCTCTTGGCTGCATTCGATTCAGCTCGTGGCAGCCAGTCTAAAAAACACTATCTTGGACTTCTCTGCATGTTTCCCAGGCGAGAAATTGGCAGCATGTTCAGAACCATGTTTCTGTGAATAACTCCTGAAACGTAAGTCCTAGACGCTCGATCTTGGCGGCATTCGTCTCAGCGCCTGGCAATTAGTATAGGAGCACTGTGTTTGACTTCTCTGGATGTTTCCCAGGCGAGTTATTGACAAGTAAATCCTAGACGCTCGATCTTGGTTATTTTCGCTTTCGCGGCTGGCAGTAAAAGAACCATGTTTCTGTGAATAACTCCTGAACCGTAAGTCCTAGACGCTCGCTCTTGGCTGCATTCGATTCAGCTCGTGGCAGCCAGTCTAAAAAACACTATCTTGGACTTCTCTGCATGTTTCCCAGGCGAGAAATTGGCAGCATGTTCAGAACCATGTTTCTGTGAATAACTCCTGAACCGTAAGTCCTAGACGCTCGCTCTTGGCTGCATTCGATTCAGCTCGTGGCAGCCAGTCTAAAAAACACTATCTTGGACTTCTCTGCATGTTTCCCAGGCGAGAAATTGGCAGCATGTTCAGAACCATGTTTCTGTGAATAACTCCTGAACCGTAAGTCCTAGACGCTCGCTCTTGGCTGCATTCGATTCAGCTCGTGGCAGCCAGTCTAAAAAGCACTATCTTGGACTTCTCTGCATGTTTCCCAGGCGAGAAATTGGCAGCATGTTCAGAACCATGTTTCTGTGAATAACTCCTGAACCGTAAGTCCTAGACGCTCGCTCTTGGCTGCATTCGATTCAGCTCGTGGCAGCCAGTCTAAAAAACACTATCTTGGACTTCTCTGCATGTTCCTAAGGCAAATGTTTCTAAAGCTAATTCTTGAACCGTAAGTCCTAGACGCTCGATCTTGGCGGCATTCGTCTCAGCGCCTGGCAATTAGTATAGGAGCACTGTGTTTGACTTCTCTGGATGTTTCCCAGGCGAGTTATTGACAAGTAAATCCTAGACGCTCGATCTTGGTTATTTTCGCTTTTGCGGCTGGCAGTAAAAGAACCATGTTTCTGTGAATAACTCCTGAACCGTAAGTCCTAGACGCTCGCTCTTGGCTGCATTCGATTCAGCTCGTGGCAGCCAGTCTAAAAAACACTATCTTGGACTTCTCTGCATGTTTCCCAGGCGAGAAATTGGCAGCATGTTCAGAACCATGTTTCTGTGAATAACTCCTGAACCGTAAGTCCTAGACGCTCGATCTTGGCGGCATTCGTCTCAGCGCCTGGCAATTAGTATAGGAGCACTGTGTTTGACTTCTCTGGATGTTTCCCAGGCGAGTTATTGACAAGTAAATCCTAGACGCTCGATCTTGGTTATTTTCGCTTTCGCGGCTGGCAGTAAAAGAACCATGTTTCTGTGAATAACTCCTGAACCGTAAGTCCTAGACGCTCGCTCTTGGCTGCATTCGATTCAGCTCGTGGCAGCCAGTCTAAAAAACACTATCTTGGACTTCTCTGCATGTTTCCCAGGCGAGCAATTGGCAGCATGTTCAGAACCATGTTTCTGTGAATAACTCCTGAACCGTAAGTCCTAGACGCTCGCTCTTGGCTGCATTCGATTCAGCTCGTGGCAGCCAGTCTAAAAAACACTATCTTGGACTTCTCTGCATGTTTCCCAGGCGAGAAATTGGCAGCATGTTCAGAACCATGTTTCTGTGAATAACTCCTGAACCGTAAGTCCTAGACGCTCGCTCTTGGCTGCATTCGATTCAGCTCGTGGCAGCCAGTCTAAAAAACACTATCTTGGACTTCTCTGCATGTTTCCCAGGCGAGCAATTGGCAGCATGTTCAGAACCATGTTTCTGTGAATAACTCCTGAACCGTAAGTCCTAGACGCTCGCTCTTGGCTGCATTCGATTCAGCTCGTGGCAGCCAGTCTAAAAAACACTATCTTGGACTTCTCTGCATGTTTCCCAGGCGAGCAATTGGCAGCATGTTCAGAACCATGTTTCTGTGAATAACTCCTGAACCGTAAGTCCTAGACGCTCGCTCTTGGCTGCATTCGATTCAGCTCGTGGCAGCCAGTCTAAAAAACACTATCTTGGACTTCTCTGCATGTTCCTAAGGCAAATGTTTCTAAAGCTAATTCTTGAACCGTAAGTCCTAGACGCTCGATCTTGGCGGCATTCGTCTCAGCGCCTGGCAATTAGTATAGGAGCACTGTGTTTGACTTCTCTGGATGTTTCCCAGGCGAGTTATTGACAAGTAAATCCTAGACGCTCGATCTTGGTTATTTTCGCTTTTGCGGCTGGCAGTAAAAGAACCATGTTTCTGTGAATAACTCCTGAACCGTAAGTCCTAGACGCTCGCTCTTGGCTGCATTCGATTCAGCTCGTGGCAGCCAGTCTAAAAAACACTATCTTGGACTTCTCTGCATGTTTCCCAGGCGAGAAATTGGCAGCATGTTCAGAACCATGTTTCTGTGAATAACTCCTGAACCGTAAGTCCTAGACGCTCGATCTTGGCGGCATTCGTCTCAGCGCCTGGCAATTAGTATAGGAGCACTGTGTTTGACTTCTCTGGATGTTTCCCAGGCGAGTTATTGACAAGTAAATCCTAGACGCTCGATCTTGGTTATTTTCGCTTTCGCGGCTGGCAGTAAAAGAACCATGTTTCTGTGAATAACTCCTGAACCGTAAGTCCTAGACGCTCGCTCTTGGCTGCATTCGATTCAGCTCGTGGCAGCCAGTCTAAAAAAACACTATCTTGGACTTCTCTGCATGTTTCCCAGGCGAGAAATTGGCAGCATGTTCAGAACCATGTTTCTGTGAATAACTCCTGAACCGTAAGTCCTAGACGCTCGCTCTTGGCTGCATTCGATTCAGCTCGTGGCAGCCAGTCTAAAAAACACTATCTTGGACTTCTCTGCATGTTTCCCAGGCGAGAAATTGGCAGCATGTTCAGAACCATGTTTCTGTGAATAACTCCTGAACCGTAAGTCCTAGACGCTCGCTCTTGGCTGCATTCGATTCAGCTCGTGGCAGCCAGTCTAAAAAACACTATCTTGGACTTCTCTGCATGTTTCCCAGGCGAGCAATTGGCAGCATGTTCAGAACCATGTTTCTGTGAATAACTCCTGAACCGTAAGTCCTAGACGCTCGCTCTTGGCTGCATTCGATTCAGCTCGTGGCAGCCAGTCTAAAAAACACTATCTTGGACTTCTCTGCATGTTTCCCAGGCGAGCAATTGGCAGCATGTTCAGAACCATGTTTCTGTGAATAACTCCTGAACCGTAAGTCCTAGACGCTCGCTCTTGGCTGCATTCGATTCAGCTCGTGGCAGCCAGTCTAAAAAACACTATGTTGGACTTCTCTGCATGTTCCTAAGGCAAATGTTTCTAAAGCTAATTCTTGAACCGTAAGTCCTAGACGCTCGATCTTGGCGGCATTCGTCTCAGCGCCTGGCAATTAGTATAGGAGCACTGTGTTTGACTTCTCTGGATGTTTCCCAGGCGAGTTATTGACAAGTAAATCCTAGACGCTCGATCTTGGTTATTTTCGCTTTTGCGGCTGGCAGTAAAAGAACCATGTTTCTGTGAATAACTCCTGAACCGTAAGTCCTAGACGCTCGCTCTTGGCTGCATTCGATTCAGCTCGTGGCAGCCAGTCTAAAAAACACTATCTTGGACTTCTCTGCATGTTTCCCAGGCGAGAAATTGGCAGCATGTTCAGAACCATGTTTATGTGAATAACTCCTGAACCGTAAGTCCTAGACGCTCGATCTTGGCGGCATTCGTCTCAGCGCCTGGCAATTAGTATAGGAGCACTGTGTTTGACTTCTCTGGATGTTTCCCAGGCGAGTTATTGACAAGTAAATCCTAGACGCTCGATCTTGGTTATTTTCGCTTTCGCGGCTGGCAGTAAAAGAACCATGTTTCTGTGAATAACTCCTGAACCGTAAGTCCTAGACGCTCGCTCTTGGCTGCATTCGATTCAGCTCGTGGCAGCCAGTCTAAAAAACACTATCTTGGACTTCTCTGCATGTTTCCCAGGCGAGAAATTGGCAGCATGTTCAGAACCATGTTTCTGTGAATAACTCCTGAACCGTAAGTCCTAGACGCTCGCTCTTGGCTGCATTCGATTCAGCTCGTGGCAGCCAGTCTAAAAAACACTATCTTGGACTTCTCTGCATGTTTCCCAGGCGAGCAATTGGCAGCATGTTCAGAACCATGTTTCTGTGAATAACTCCTGAACCGTAAGTCCTAGACGCTCGCTCTTGGCTGCATTCGATTCAGCTCGTGGCAGCCAGTCTAAAAAACACTATCTTGGACTTCTCTGCATGTTTCCCAGGCGAGAAATTGGCAGCATGTTCAGAACCATGTTTCTGTGAATAACTCCTGAACCGTAAGTCCTAGACGCTCGCTCTTGGCTGCATTCGATTCAGCTCGTGGCAGCCAGTCTAAAAAACACTATCTTGGACTTCTCTGCATGTTTCCCAGGCGAGCAATTGGCAGCATGTTCAGAACCATGTTTCTGTGAATAACTCCTGAACCGTAAGTCCTAGACGCTCGCTCTTGGCTGCATTCGATTCAGCTCGTGGCAGCCAGTCTAAAAAACACTATCTTGGACTTCTCTGCATGTTTCCCAGGCGAGCAATTGGCAGCATGTTCAGAACCATGTTTCTGTGAATAACTCCTGAACCGTAAGTCCTAGACGCTCGCTCTTGGCTGCATTCGATTCAGCTCGTGGCAGCCAGTCTAAAAAACACTATCTTGGACTTCTCTGCATGTTTCCCAGGCGAGAAATTGGCAGCATGTTCAGAACCATGTTTCTGTGAATAACTACTGAACCGTAAGTCCTAGACGCTCGCTCTTGGCTGCATTCGATTCAGCTCGTGGCAGCCAGTCTAAAAAACACTATCTTGGACTTCTCTGCATGTTTCCCAGGCGAGCAATTGGCAGCATGTTCAGAACCATGTTTCTGTGAATAACTCCTGAACCGTAAGTCCTAGACGCTCGCTCTTGGCTGCATTCGATTCAGCTCGTGGCAGCCAGTCTAAAAAACACTATCTTGGACTTCTCTGCATGTTTCCCAGGCGAGAAATTGGCAGCATGTTCAGAACCATGTTTCTGTGAATAACTCCTGAACCGTAAGTCCTAGACGCTCGCTCTTGGCTGCATTCGATTCAGCTCGTGGCAGCCAGTCTAAAAAACACTATCTTGGACTTCTCTGCATGTTTCCCAGGCGAGCAATTGGCAGCATGTTCAGAACCATGTTTCTGTGAATAACTCCTGAACCGTAAGTCCTAGACGCTCGCTCTTGGCTGCATTCGATTCAGCTCGTGGCAGCCAGTCTAAAAAACACTATCTTGGACTTCTCTGCATGTTTCCCAGGCGAGAAATTGGCAGCATGTTCAGAACCATGTTTCTGTGAATAACTCCTGAACCGTAAGTCCTAGACGCTCGATCTTGGCGGCATTCGTCTCAGCGCCTGGCAATTAGTATAGGAGCACTGTGTTTGACTTCTCTGGATGTTTCCCAGGCGAGTTATTGACAAGTAAATCCTAGACGCTCGATCTTGGTTATTTTCGCTTTCGCGGCTGGCAGTAAAAGAACCATGTTTCTGTGAATAACTCCTGAACCGTAAGTCCTAGACGCTCGCTCTTGGCTGCATTCGATTCAGCTCGTGGCAGCCAGTCTAAAAAACACTATCTTGGACTTCTCTGCATGTTTCCCAGGCGAGCAATTGGCAGCATGTTCAGAACCATGTTTCTGTGAATAACTCCTGAACCGTAAGTCCTAGACGCTCGCTCTTGGCTGCATTCGATTCAGCTCGTGGCAGCCAGTCTAAAAAACACTATCTTGGACTTCTCTGCATGTTTCCCAGGCGAGAAATTGGCAGCATGTTCAGAACCATGTTTCTGTGAATAACTCCTGAACCGTAAGTCCTAGACGCTCGCTCTTGGCTGCATTCGATTCAGCTCGTGGCAGCCAGTCTAAAAAACACTATCTTGGACTTCTCTGCATGTTTCCCAGGCGAGAAATTGGCAGCATGTTCAGAACCATGTTTCTGTGAATAACTCCTGAACCGTAAGTCCTAGACGCTCGCTCTTGGCTGCATTCGATTCAGCTCGTGGCAGCCAGTCTAAAAAGCACTATCTTGGACTTCTCTGCATGTTTCCCAGGCGAGAAATTGGCAGCATGTTCAGAACCATGTTTCTGTGAATAACTCCTGAACCGTAAGTCCTAGACGCTCGATCTTGGCGGCATTCGTCTCAGCGCCTGGCAATTAGTATAGGAGCACTGTGTTTGACTTCTCTGGATGTTTCCCAGGCGAGTTATTGACAAGTAAATCCTAGACGCTCGATCTTGGTTATTTTCGCTTTCGCGGCTGGCAGTAAAAGAACCATGTTTCTGTGAATAACTCCTGAACCGTAAGTCCTAGACGCTCGCTCTTGGCTGCATTCGATTCAGCTCGTGGCAGCCAGTCTAAAAAACACTATCTTGGACTTCTCTGCATGTTTCCCAGGCGAGCAATTGGCAGCATGTTCAGAACCATGTTTCTGTGAATAACTCCTGAACCGTAAGTCCTAGACGCTCGCTCTTGGCTGCATTCGATTCAGCTCGTGGCAGCCAGTCTAAAAAACACTATCTTGGACTTCTCTGCATGTTTCCCAGGCGAGAAATTGGCAGCATGTTCAGAACCATGTTTCTGTGAATAACTCCTGAACCGTAAGTCCTAGACGCTCGCTCTTGGCTGCATTCGATTCAGCTCGTGGCAGCCAGTCTAAAAAACACTATCTTGGACTTCTCTGCATGTTTCCCAGGCGAGCAATTGGCAGCATGTTCAGAACCATGTTTCTGTGAATAACTCCTGAACCGTAAGTCCTAGACGCTCGCTCTTGGCTGCATTCGATTCAGCTCGTGGCAGCCAGTCTAAAAAACACTATCTTGGACTTCTCTGCATGTTTCCCAGGCGAGCAATTGGCAGCATGTTCAGAACCATGTTTCTGTGAATAACTCCTGAACCGTAAGTCCTAGACGCTCGCTCTTGGCTGCATTCGATTCAGCTCGTGGCAGCCAGTCTAAAAAACACTATCTTGTACTTCTCTGCATGTTTCCCAGGCGAGCAATTGGCAGCATGTTCAGAACCATGTTTCTGTGAATAACTCCTGAACCGTAAGTCCTAGACGCTCGATCTTGGCGGCATTCGTCTCAGCGCCTGGCAATTAGTATAGGAGCACTGTGTTTGACTTCTCTGGATGTTTCCCAGGCGAGTTATTGACAAGTAAATCCTAGACGCTCGATCTTGGTTATTTTCGCTTTCGCGGCTGGCAGTAAAAGAACCATGTTTCTGTGAATAACTCCTGAACCGTAAGTCCTAGACGCTCGCTCTTGGCTGCATTCGATTCAGCTCGTGGCAGCCAGTCTAAAAAACACTATCTTGGACTTCTCTGCATGTTTCCCAGGCGAGAAATTGGCAGCATGTTCAGAACCATGTTTCTGTGAATAACTCCTGAAACGTAAGTCCTAGACGCTCGATCTTGGCGGCATTCGTCTCAGCGCCTGGCAATTAGTATAGGAGCACTGTGTTTGACTTCTCTGGATGTTTCCCAGGCGAGTTATTGACAAGTAAATCCTAGACGCTCGATCTTGGTTATTTTCGCTTTCGCGGCTGGCAGTAAAAGAACCATGTTTCTGTGAATAACTCCTGAACCGTAAGTCCTAGACGCTCGCTCTTGGCTGCATTCGATTCAGCTCGTGGCAGCCAGTCTAAAAAACACTATCTTGGACTTCTCTGCATGTTTCCCAGGCGAGAAATTGGCAGCATGTTCAGAACCATGTTTCTGTGAATAACTCCTGAACCGTAAGTCCTAGACGCTCGCTCTTGGCTGCATTCGATTCAGCTCGTGGCAGCCAGTCTAAAAAACACTATCTTGGACTTCTCTGCATGTTTCCCAGGCGAGAAATTGGCAGCATGTTCAGAACCATGTTTCTGTGAATAACTCCTGAACCGTAAGTCCTAGACGCTCGCTCTTGGCTGCATTCGATTCAGCTCGTGGCAGCCAGTCTAAAAAACACTATCTTGGACTTCTCTGCATGTTTCCCAGGCGAGAAATTGGCAGCATGTTCAGAACCATGTTTCTGTGAATAACTCCTGAACCGTAAGTCCTAGACGCTCGCTCTTGGCTGCATTCGATTCAGCTCGTGGCAGCCAGTCTAAAAAACACTATCTTGGACTTCTCTGCATGTTTCCCAGGCGAGCAATTGGCAGCATGTTCAGAACCATGTTTCTGTGAATAACTCCTGAACCGTAAGTCCTAGACGCTCGCTCTTGGCTGCATTCGATTCAGCTCGTGGCAGCCAGTCTAAAAAACACTATCTTGGACTTCTCTGCATGTTTCCCAGGCGAGAAATTGGCAGCATGTTCAGAACCATGTTTCTGTGAATAACTCCTGAACCGTAAGTCCTAGACGCTCGATCTTGGCGGCATTCGTCTCAGCGCCTGGCAATTAGTATAGGAGCACTGTGTTTGACTTCTCTGGATGTTTCCCAGGCGAGTTATTGACAAGTAAATCCTAGACGCTCGATCTTGGTTATTTTCGCTTTCGCGGCTGGCAGTAAAAGAACCATGTTTCTGTGAATAACTCCTGAACCGTAAGTCCTAGACGCTCGCTCTTGGCTGCATTCGATTCAGCTCGTGGCAGCCAGTCTAAAAAACACTATCTTGGACTTCTCTGCATGTTTCCCAGGCGAGAAATTGGCAGCATGTTCAGAACCATGTTTCTGTGAATAACTCCTGAACCGTAAGTCCTAGACGCTCGATCTTGGCGGCATTCGTCTCAGCGCCTGGCAATTAGTATAGGAGCACTGTGTTTGACTTCTCTGGATGTTTCCCAGGCGAGTTATTGACAAGTAAATCCTAGACGCTCGATCTTGGTTATTTTCGCTTTCGCGGCTGGCAGTAAAAGAACCATGTTTCTGTGAATAACTCCTGAACCGTAAGTCCTAGACGCTCGCTCTTGGCTGCATTCGATTCAGCTCGTGGCAGCCAGTCTAAAAAACACTATCTTGGACTTCTCTGCATGTTTCCCAGGCGAGCAATTGGCAGCATGTTCAGAACCATGTTTCTGTGAATAACTCCTGAACCGTAAGTCCTAGACGCTCGCTCTTGGCTGCATTCGATTCAGCTCGTGGCAGCCAGTCTAAAAAACACTATCTTGGACTTCTCTGCATGTTTCCCAGGCGAGAAATTGGCAGCATGTTCAGAACCATGTTTCTGTGAATAACTCCTGAACCGTAAGTCCTAGACGCTCGCTCTTGGCTGCATTCGATTCAGCTCGTGGCAGCCAGTCTAAAAAACACTATCTTGGACTTCTCTGCATGTTTCCCAGGCGAGAAATTGGCAGCATGTTCAGAACCATGTTTCTGTGAATAACTCCTGAACCGTAAGTCCTAGACGCTCGATCTTGGCGGCATTCGTCTCAGCGCCTGGCAATTAGTATAGGAGCACTGTGTTTGACTTCTCTGGATGTTTCCCAGGCGAGTTATTGACAAGTAAATCCTAGACGCTCGATCTTGGTTATTTTCGCTTTCGCGGCTGGCAGTAAAAGAACCATGTTTCTGTGAATAACTCCTGAACCGTAAGTCCTAGACGCTCGCTCTTGGCTGCATTCGATTCAGCTCGTGGCAGCCAGTCTAAAAAACACTATCTTGGACTTCTCTGCATGTTTCCCAGGCGAGAAATTGGCAGCATGTTCAGAACCATGTTTCTGTGAATAACTCCTGAACCGTAAGTCCTAGACGCTCGCTCTTGGCTGCATTCGATTCAGCTCGTGGCAGCCAGTCTAAAAAACACTATCTTGGACTTCTCTGCATGTTTCCCAGGCGAGAAATTGGCAGCATGTTCAGAACCATGTTTCTGTGAATAACTCCTGAACCGTAAGTCCTAGACGCTCGCTCTTGGCTGCATTCGATTCAGCTCGTGGCAGCCAGTCTAAAAAACACTATCTTGGACTTCTCTGCATGTTTCCCAGGCGAGAAATTGGCAGCATGTTCAGAACCATGTTTCTGTGAATAACTCCTGAACCGTAAGTCCTAGACGCTCGCTCTTGGCTGCATTCGATTCAGCTCGTGGCAGCCAGTCTAAAAAACACTATCTTGGACTTCTCTGCATGTTTCCCAGGCGAGCAATTGGCAGCATGTTCAGAACCATGTTTCTGTGAATAACTCCTGAACCGTAAGTCCTAGACGCTCGCTCTTGGCTGCATTCGATTCAGCTCGTGGCAGCCAGTCTAAAAAACACTATCTTGGACTTCTCTGCATGTTTCCCAGGCGAGAAATTGGCAGCATGTTCAGAACCATGTTTCTGTGAATAACTCCTGAACCGTAAGTCCTAGACGCTCGCTCTTGGCTGCATTCGATTCAGCTCGTGGCAGCCAGTCTAAAAAACACTATCTTGGACTTCTCTGCATGTTCCTAAGGCAAATGTTTCTAAAGCTAATTCTTGAACCGTAAGTCCTAGACGCTCGATCTTGGCGGCATTCGTCTCAGCGCCTGGCAATTAGTATAGGAGCACTGTGTTTGACTTCTCTGGATGTTTCCCAGGCGAGTTATTGACAAGTAAATCCTAGACGCTCGATCTTGGTTATTTTCGCTTTCGCGGCTGGCAGTAAAAGAACCATGTTTCTGTGAATAACTCCTGAACCGTAAGTCCTAGACGCTCGCTCTTGGCTGCATTCGATTCAGCTCGTGGCAGCCAGTCTAAAAAACACTATCTTGGACTTCTCTGCATGTTTCCCAGGCGAGAAATTGGCAGCATGTTCAGAACCATGTTTCTGTGAATAACTCCTGAACCGTAAGTCCTAGACGCTCGATCTTGGCGGCATTCGTCTCAGCGCCTGGCAATTAGTATAGGAGCACTGTGTTTGACTTCTCTGGATGTTTCCCAGGCGAGTTATTGACAAGTAAATCCTAGACGCTCGATCTTGGTTATTTTCGCTTTCGCGGCTGGCAGTAAAAGAACCATGTTTCTGTGAATAACTCCTGAACCGTAAGTCCTAGACGCTCGCTCTTGGCTGCATTCGATTCAGCTCGTGGCAGCCAGTCTAAAAAACACTATCTTGGACTTCTCTGCATGTTTCCCAGGCGAGCAATTGGCAGCATGTTCAGAACCATGTTTCTGTGAATAACTCCTGAACCGTAAGTCCTAGACGCTCGCTCTTGGCTGCATTCGATTCAGCTCGTGGCAGCCAGTCTAAAAAACACTATCTTGGACTTCTCTGCATGTTTCCCAGACGAGAAATTGGCAGCATGTTCAGAACCATGTTTCTGTGAATAACTCCTGAACCGTAAGTCCTAGACGCTCGCTCTTGGCTGCATTCGATTCAGCTCGTGGCAGCCAGTCTAAAAAACACTATCTTGGACTTCTCTGCATGTTTCCCAGGCGAGAAATTGGCAGCATGTTCAGAACCATGTTTCTGTGAATAACTCCTGAACCGTAAGTCCTAGACGCTCGCTCTTGGCTGCATTCGATTCAGCTCGTGGCAGCCAGTCTAAAAAACACTATCTTGGACTTCTCTGCATGTTTCCCAGGCGAGAAATTGGCAGCATGTTCAGAACCATGTTTCTGTGAATAACTCCTGAACCGTAAGTCCTAGACGCTCGCTCTTGGCTGCATTCGATTCAGCTCGTGGCAGCCAGTCTAAAAAACACTATCTTGGACTTCTCTGCATGTTTCCCAGGCGAGAAATTGGCAGCATGTTCAGAACCATGTTTCTGTGAATAACTCCTGAACCGTAAGTCCTAGACGCTCGCTCTTGGCTGCATTCGATTCAGCTCGTGGCAGCCAGTCTAAAAAACACTATCTTGGACTCCTCTGCATGTTTCCCAGGCGAGAAATTGGCAGCATGTTCAGAACCATGTTTCTGTGAATAACTCCTGAACCGTAAGTCCTAGACGCTCGCTCTTGGCTGCATTCGATTCAGCTCGTGGCAGCCAGTCTAAAAAACACTATCTTGGACTTCTCTGCATGTTTCCCAGGCGAGCAATTGGCAGCATGTTCAGAACCATGTTTCTGTGAATAACTCCTGAACCGTAAGTCCTAGACGCTCGCTCTTGGCTGCATTCGATTCAGCTCGTGGCAGCCAGTCTAAAAAACACTATCTTGGACTTCTCTGCATGTTTCCCAGGCGAGAAATTGGCAGCATGTTCAGAACCATGTTTCTGTGAATAACTCCTGAACCGTAAGTCCTAGACGCTCGCTCTTGGCTGCATTCGATTCAGCTCGTGGCAGCCAGTCTAAAAAACACTATCTTGGACTTCTCTGCATGTTTCCCAGGCGAGAAATTGGCAGCATGTTCAGAACCATGTTTCTGTGAATAACTCCTGAACCGTAAGTCCTAGACGCTCGCTCTTGGCTGCATTCGATTCAGCTCGTGGCAGCCAGTCTAAAAAACACTATCTTGGACTTCTCTGCATGTTTCCCAGGCGAGCAATTGGCAGCATGTTCAGAACCATGTTTCTGTGAATAACTCCTGAACCGTAAGTCCTAGACGCTCGCTCTTGGCTGCATTCGATTCAGCTCGTGGCAGCCAGTCTAAAAAACACTATCTTGGACTTCTCTGCATGTTTCCCAGGCGAGAAATTGGCAGCATGTTCAGAACCATGTTTCTGTGAATAACTCCTGAACCGTAAGTCCTAGACGCTCGCTCTTGGCTGCATTCGATTCAGCTCGTGGCAGCCAGTCTAAAAAACACTATCTTGGACTTCTCTGCATGTTCCTAAGGCAAATGTTTCTAAAGCTAATTCTTGAACCGTAAGTCCTAGACGCTCGATCTTGGCGGCATTCGTCTCAGCGCCTGGCAATTAGTATAGGAGCACTGTGTTTGACTTCTCTGGATGTTTCCCAGGCGAGTTATTGACAAGTAAATCCTAGACGCTCGATCTTGGTTATTTTCGCTTTTGCGGCTGGCAGTAAAAGAACCATGTTTCTGTGAATAACTCCTGAACCGTAAGTCCTAGACGCTCGCTCTTGGCTGCATTCGATTCAGCTCGTGGCAGCCAGTCTAAAAAACACTATCTTGGACTTCTCTGCATGTTTCCCAGGCGAGAAATTGGCAGCATGTTCAGAACCATGTTTCTGTGAATAACTCCTGAACCGTAAGTCCTAGACGCTCGCTCTTGGCTGCATTCGATTCAGCTCGTGGCAGCCAGTCTAAAAAACACTATCTTGGACTTCTCTGCATGTTCCTAAGGCAAATGTTTCTAAAGCTAATTCTTGAACCGTAAGTCCTAGACGCTCGATCTTGGCGGCATTCGTCTCAGCGCCTGGCAATTAGTATAGGAGCACTGTGTTTGACTTCTCTGGATGTTTCCCAGGCGAGTTATTGACAAGTAAATCCTAGACGCTCGATCTTGGTTATTTTCGCTTTCGCGGCTGGCAGTAAAAGAACCATGTTTCTGTGAATAACTCCTGAACCGTAAGTCCTAGACGCTCGCTCTTGGCTGCATTCGATTCAGCTCGTGGCAGCCAGTCTAAAAAACACTATCTTGGACTTCTCTGCATGTTTCCCAGGCGAGAAATTGGCAGCATGTTCAGAACCATGTTTCTGTGAATAACTCCTGAACCGTAAGTCCTAGACGCTCGCTCTTGGCTGCATTCGATTCAGCTCGTGGCAGCCAGTCTAAAAAACACTATCTTGGACTTCTCTGCATGTTTCCCAGGCGAGCAATTGGCAGCATGTTCAGAACCATGTTTCTGTGAATAACTCCTGAACCGTAAGTCCTAGACGCTCGCTCTTGGCTGCATTCGATTCAGCTCGTGGCAGCCAGTCTAAAAAACACTATCTTGGACTTCTCTGCATGTTTCCCAGGCGAGAAATTGGCAGCATGTTCAGAACCATGTTTCTGTGAATAACTCCTGAACCGTAAGTCCTAGACGCTCGCTCTTGGCTGCATTCGATTCAGCTCGTGGCAGCCAGTCTAAAAAACACTATCTTGGACTTCTCTGCATGTTTCCCAGACGAGCAATTGGCAGCATGTTCAGAACCATGTTTCTGTGAATAACTCCTGAACCGTAAGTCCTAGACGCTCGCTCTTGGCTGCATTCGATTCAGCTCGTGGCAGCCAGTCTAAAAAACACTATCTTGGACTTCTCTGCATGTTTCCCAGGCGAGAAATTGGCAGCATGTTCAGAACCATGTTTCTGTGAATAACTCCTGAACCGTAAGTCCTAGACGCTCGCTCTTGGCTGCATTCGATTCAGCTCGTGGCAGCCAGTCTAAAAAACACTATCTTGGACTTCTCTGCATGTTCCTAAGGCAAATGTTTCTAAAGCTAATTCTTGAACCGTAAGTCCTAGACGCTCGATCTTGGCGGCATTCGTCTCAGCGCCTGGCAATTAGTATAGGAGCACTGTGTTTGACTTCTCTGGATGTTTCCCAGGCGAGTTATTGACAAGTAAATCCTAGACGCTCGATCTTGGTTATTTTCGCTTTCGCGGCTGGCAGTAAAAGAACCATGTTTCTGTGAATAACTCCTGAACCGTAAGTCCTAGACGCTCGCTCTTGGCTGCATTCGATTCAGCTCGTGGCAGCCAGTCTAAAAAACACTATCTTGGACTTCTCTGCATGTTTCCCAGGCGAGAAATTGGCAGCATGTTCAGAACCATGTTTCTGTGAATAACTCCTGAACCGTAAGTCCTAGACGCTCGCTCTTGGCTGCATTCGATTCAGCTCGTGGCAGCCAGTCTAAAAAACACTATCTTGGACTTCTCTGCATGTTCCTAAGGCAAATGTTTCTAAAGCTAATTCTTGAACCGTAAGTCCTAGACGCTCGATCTTGGCGGCATTCGTCTCAGCGCCTGGCAATTAGTATAGGAGCACTGTGTTTGATTTCTCTGGATGTTTCCCAGGCGAGTTATTGACAAGTAAATCCTAGACGCTCGATCTTGGTTATTTTCGCTTTCGCGGCTGGCAGTAAAAGAACCATGTTTCTGTGAATAACTCCTGAACCGTAAGTCCTAGACGCTCGCTCTTGGCTGCATTCGATTCAGCTCGTGGCAGCCAGTCTAAAAAACACTATCTTGGACTTCTCTGCATGTTTCCCAGGCGAGCAATTGGCAGCATGTTCAGAACCATGTTTCTGTGAATAACTCCTGAACCGTAAGTCCTAGACGCTCGCTCTTGGCTGCATTCGATTCAGCTCGTGGCAGCCAGTCTAAAAAACACTATCTTGGACTTCTCTGCATGTTTCCCAGGCGAGCAATTGGCAGCATGTTCAGAACCATGTTTCTGTGAATAACTCCTGAACCGTAAGTCCTAGACGCTCGCTCTTGGCTGCATTCGATTCAGCTCGTGGCAGCCAGTCTAAAAAACACTATCTTGGACTTCTCTGCATGTTCCTAAGGCAAATGTTTCTAAAGCTAATTCTTGAACCGTAAGTCCTAGACGCTCGATCTTGGCGGCATTCGTCTCAGCGCCTGGCAATTAGTATAGGAGCACTGTGTTTGACTTCTCTGGATGTTTCCCAGGCGAGTTATTGACAAGTAAATCCTAGACGCTCGATCTTGGTTATTTTCGCTTTTGCGGCTGGCAGTAAAAGAACCATGTTTCTGTGAATAACTCCTGAACCGTAAGTCCTAGACGCTCGCTCTTGGCTGCATTCGATTCAGCTCGTGGCAGCCAGTCTAAAAAACACTATCTTGGACTTCTCTGCATGTTTCCCAGGCGAGAAATTGGCAGCATGTTCAGAACCATGTTTCTGTGAATAACTCCTGAACCGTAAGTCCTAGACGCTCGATCTTGGCGGCATTCGTCTCAGCGCCTGGCAATTAGTATAGGAGCACTGTGTTTGACTTCTCTGGATGTTTCCCAGGCGAGTTATTGACAAGTAAATCCTAGACGCTCGATCTTGGTTATTTTCGCTTTCGCGGCTGGCAGTAAAAGAACCATGTTTCTGTGAATAACTCCTGAACCGTAAGTCCTAGACGCTCGCTCTTGGCTGCATTCGATTCAGCTCGTGGCAGCCAGTCTAAAAAACACTATCTTGGACTTCTCTGCATGTTTCCCAGGCGAGCAATTGGCAGCATGTTCAGAACCATGTTTCTGTGAATAACTCCTGAACCGTAAGTCCTAGACGCTCGCTCTTGGCTGCATTCGATTCAGCTCGTGGCAGCCAGTCTAAAAAACACTATCTTGGACTTCTCTGCATGTTTCCCAGGCGAGCAATTGGCAGCATGTTCAGAACCATGTTTCTGTGAATAACTCCTGAACCGTAAGTCCTAGACGCTCGCTCTTGGCTGCATTCGATTCAGCTCGTGGCAGCCAGTCTAAAAAACACTATCTTGGACTTCTCTGCATGTTTCCCAGGCGAGAAATTGGCAGCATGTTCAGAACCATGTTTCTGTGAATAACTCCTGAACCGTAAGTCCTAGACGCTCGCTCTTGGCTGCATTCGATTCAGCTCGTGGCAGCCAGTCTAAAAAACACTATCTTGGACTTCTCTGCATGTTTCCCAGGCGAGCAATTGGCAGCATGTTCAGAACCATGTTTCTGTGAATAACTCCTGAACCGTAAGTCCTAGACGCTCGCTCTTGGCTGCATTCGATTCAGCTCGTGGCAGCCAGTCTAAAAAACACTATCTTGGACTTCTCTGCATGTTTCCCAGGCGAGAAATTGGCAGCATGTTCAGAACCATGTTTCTGTGAATAACTCCTGAACCGTAAGTCCTAGACGCTCGCTCTTGGCTGCATTCGATTCAGCTCGTGGCAGCCAGTCTAAAAAACACTATCTTGGACTTCTCTGCATGTTTCCCAGGCGAGCAATTGGCAGCATGTTCAGAACCATGTTTCTGTGAATAACTCCTGAACCGTAAGTCCTAGACGCTCGCTCTTGGCTGCATTCGATTCAGCTCGTGGCAGCCAGTCTAAAAAACACTATCTTGGACTTCTCTGCATGTTTCCCAGGCGAGAAATTGGCAGCATGTTCAGAACCATGTTTCTGTGAATAACTCCTGAACCGTAAGTCCTAGACGCTCGATCTTGGCGGCATTCGTCTCAGCGCCTGGCAATTAGTATAGGAGCACTGTGTTTGACTTCTCTGGATGTTTCCCAGGCGAGTTATTGACAAGTAAATCCTAGACGCTCGATCTTGGTTATTTTCGCTTTCGCGGCTGGCAGTAAAAGAACCATGTTTCTGTGAATAACTCCTGAACCGTAAGTCCTAGACGCTCGCTCTTGGCTGCATTCGATTCAGCTCGTGGCAGCCAGTCTAAAAAACACTATCTTGGACTTCTCTGCATGTTTCCCAGGCGAGCAATTGGCAGCATGTTCAGAACCATGTTTCTGTGAATAACTCCTGAACCGTAAGTCCTAGACGCTCGCTCTTGGCTGCATTCGATTCAGCTCGTGGCAGCCAGTCTAAAAAACACTATCTTGGACTTCTCTGCATGTTTCCCAGGCGAGAAATTGGCAGCATGTTCAGAACCATGTTTCTGTGAATAACTCCTGAACCGTAAGTCCTAGACGCTCGCTCTTGGCTGCATTCGATTCAGCTCGTGGCAGCCAGTCTAAAAAACACTATCTTGGACTTCTCTGCATGTTTCCCAGGCGAGAAATTGGCAGCATGTTCAGAACCATGTTTCTGTGAATAACTCCTGAACCGTAAGTCCTAGACGCTCGCTCTTGGCTGCATTCGATTCAGCTCGTGGCAGCCAGTCTAAAAAGCACTATCTTGGACTTCTCTGCATGTTTCCCAGGCGAGAAATTGGCAGCATGTTCAGAACCATGTTTCTGTGAATAACTCCTGAACCGTAAGTCCTAGACGCTCGATCTTGGCGGCATTCGTCTCAGCGCCTGGCAATTAGTATAGGAGCACTGTGTTTGACTTCTCTGGATGTTTCCCAGGCGAGTTATTGACAAGTAAATCCTAGACGCTCGATCTTGGTTATTTTCGCTTTCGCGGCTGGCAGTAAAAGAACCATGTTTCTGTGAATAACTCCTGAACCGTAAGTCCTAGACGCTCGCTCTTGGCTGCATTCGATTCAGCTCGTGGCAGCCAGTCTAAAAAACACTATCTTGGACTTCTCTGCATGTTTCCCAGGCGAGCAATTGGCAGCATGTTCAGAACCATGTTTCTGTGAATAACTCCTGAACCGTAAGTCCTAGACGCTCGCTCTTGGCTGCATTCGATTCAGCTCGTGGCAGCCAGTCTAAAAAACACTATCTTGGACTTCTCTGCATGTTTCCCAGGCGAGAAATTGGCAGCATGTTCAGAACCATGTTTCTGTGAATAACTCCTGAACCGTAAGTCCTAGACGCTCGCTCTTGGCTGCATTCGATTCAGCTCGTGGCAGCCAGTCTAAAAAACACTATCTTGGACTTCTCTGCATGTTTCCCAGGCGAGCAATTGGCAGCATGTTCAGAACCATGTTTCTGTGAATAACTCCTGAACCGTAAGTCCTAGACGCTCGCTCTTGGCTGCATTCGATTCAGCTCGTGGCAGCCAGTCTAAAAAACACTATCTTGGACTTCTCTGCATGTTTCCCAGGCGAGCAATTGGCAGCATGTTCAGAACCATGTTTCTGTGAATAACTCCTGAACCGTAAGTCCTAGACGCTCGCTCTTGGCTGCATTCGATTCAGCTCGTGGCAGCCAGTCTAAAAAACACTATCTTGTACTTCTCTGCATGTTTCCCAGGCGAGCAATTGGCAGCATGTTCAGAACCATGTTTCTGTGAATAACTCCTGAACCGTAAGTCCTAGACGCTCGATCTTGGCGGCATTCGTCTCAGCGCCTGGCAATTAGTATAGGAGCACTGTGTTTGACTTCTCTGGATGTTTCCCAGGCGAGTTATTGACAAGTAAATCCTAGACGCTCGATCTTGGTTATTTCGCTTTCGCGGCTGGCAGTAAAAGAACCATGTTTCTGTGAATAACTCCTGAACCGTAAGTCCTAGACGCTCGCTCTTGGCTGCATTCGATTCAGCTCGTGGCAGCCAGTCTAAAAAACACTATCTTGACTTCTCTGCATGTTTCCCAGGCGAGAAATTGGCAGCATGTTCAGAACCATGTTTCTGTGAATAACTCCTGAAACGTAAGTCCTAGACGCTCGATCTTGGCGGCATTCGTCTCAGCGCCTGGCAATTAGTATAGGAGCACTGTGTTTGACTTCTCTGGATGTTTCCCAGGCGAGTTATTGACAAGTAAATCCTAGACGCTCGATCTTGGTTATTTTCGCTTTCGCGGCTGGCAGTAAAAGAACCATGTTTCTGTGAATAACTCCTGAACCGTAAGTCCTAGACGCTCGCTCTTGGCTGCATTCGATTCAGCTCGTGGCAGCCAGTCTAAAAAACACTATCTTGGACTTCTCTGCATGTTTCCCAGGCGAGAAATTGGCAGCATGTTCAGAACCATGTTTCTGTGAATAACTCCTGAACCGTAAGTCCTAGACGCTCGCTCTTGGCTGCATTCGATTCAGCTCGTGGCAGCCAGTCTAAAAAACACTATCTTGGACTTCTCTGCATGTTTCCCAGGCGAGAAATTGGCAGCATGTTCAGAACCATGTTTCTGTGAATAACTCCTGAACCGTAAGTCCTAGACGCTCGCTCTTGGCTGCATTCGATTCAGCTCGTGGCAGCCAGTCTAAAAAACACTATCTTGGACTTCTCTGCATGTTTCCCAGGCGAGAAATTGGCAGCATGTTCAGAACCATGTTTCTGTGAATAACTCCTGAACCGTAAGTCCTAGACGCTCGCTCTTGGCTGCATTCGATTCAGCTCGTGGCAGCCAGTCTAAAAAACACTATCTTGGACTTCTCTGCATGTTTCCCAGGCGAGCAATTGGCAGCATGTTCAGAACCATGTTTCTGTGAATAACTCCTGAACCGTAAGTCCTAGACGCTCGCTCTTGGCTGCATTCGATTCAGCTCGTGGCAGCCAGTCTAAAAAACACTATCTTGGACTTCTCTGCATGTTTCCCAGGCGAGAAATTGGCAGCATGTTCAGAACCATGTTTCTGTGAATAACTCCTGAACCGTAAGTCCTAGACGCTCGATCTTGGCGGCATTCGTCTCAGCGCCTGGCAATTAGTATAGGAGCACTGTGTTTGACTTCTCTGGATGTTTCCCAGGCGAGTTATTGACAAGTAAATCCTAGACGCTCGATCTTGGTTATTTTCGCTTTCGCGGCTGGCAGTAAAAGAACCATGTTTCTGTGAATAACTCCTGAACCGTAAGTCCTAGACGCTCGCTCTTGGCTGCATTCGATTCAGCTCGTGGCAGCCAGTCTAAAAAACACTATCTTGGACTTCTCTGCATGTTTCCCAGGCGAGAAATTGGCAGCATGTTCAGAACCATGTTTCTGTGAATAACTCCTGAACCGTAAGTCCTAGACGCTCGATCTTGGCGGCATTCGTCTCAGCGCCTGGCAATTAGTATAGGAGCACTGTGTTTGACTTCTCTGGATGTTTCCCAGGCGAGTTATTGACAAGTAAATCCTAGACGCTCGATCTTGGTTATTTTCGCTTTCGCGGCTGGCAGTAAAAGAACCATGTTTCTGTGAATAACTCCTGAACCGTAAGTCCTAGACGCTCGCTCTTGGCTGCATTCGATTCAGCTCGTGGCAGCCAGTCTAAAAAACACTATCTTGGACTTCTCTGCATGTTTCCCAGGCGAGCAATTGGCAGCATGTTCAGAACCATGTTTCTGTGAATAACTCCTGAACCGTAAGTCCTAGACGCTCGCTCTTGGCTGCATTCGATTCAGCTCGTGGCAGCCAGTCTAAAAAACACTATCTTGGACTTCTCTGCATGTTTCCCAGGCGAGAAATTGGCAGCATGTTCAGAACCATGTTTCTGTGAATAACTCCTGAACCGTAAGTCCTAGACGCTCGCTCTTGGCTGCATTCGATTCAGCTCGTGGCAGCCAGTCTAAAAAACACTATCTTGGACTTCTCTGCATGTTTCCCAGGCGAGAAATTGGCAGCATGTTCAGAACCATGTTTCTGTGAATAACTCCTGAACCGTAAGTCCTAGACGCTCGATCTTGGCGGCATTCGTCTCAGCGCCTGGCAATTAGTATAGGAGCACTGTGTTTGACTTCTCTGGATGTTTCCCAGGCGAGTTATTGACAAGTAAATCCTAGACGCTCGATCTTGGTTATTTTCGCTTTCGCGGCTGGCAGTAAAAGAACCATGTTTCTGTGAATAACTCCTGAACCGTAAGTCCTAGACGCTCGCTCTTGGCTGCATTCGATTCAGCTCGTGGCAGCCAGTCTAAAAAACACTATCTTGGACTTCTCTGCATGTTTCCCAGGCGAGAAATTGGCAGCATGTTCAGAACCATGTTTCTGTGAATAACTCCTGAACCGTAAGTCCTAGACGCTCGCTCTTGGCTGCATTCGATTCAGCTCGTGGCAGCCAGTCTAAAAAACACTATCTTGGACTTCTCTGCATGTTTCCCAGGCGAGAAATTGGCAGCATGTTCAGAACCATGTTTCTGTGAATAACTCCTGAACCGTAAGTCCTAGACGCTCGCTCTTGGCTGCATTCGATTCAGCTCGTGGCAGCCAGTCTAAAAAACACTATCTTGGACTTCTCTGCATGTTTCCCAGGCGAGAAATTGGCAGCATGTTCAGAACCATGTTTCTGTGAATAACTCCTGAACCGTAAGTCCTAGACGCTCGCTCTTGGCTGCATTCGATTCAGCTCGTGGCAGCCAGTCTAAAAAACACTATCTTGGACTTCTCTGCATGTTTCCCAGGCGAGCAATTGGCAGCATGTTCAGAACCATGTTTCTGTGAATAACTCCTGAACCGTAAGTCCTAGACGCTCGCTCTTGGCTGCATTCGATTCAGCTCGTGGCAGCCAGTCTAAAAAACACTATCTTGGACTTCTCTGCATGTTTCCCAGGCGAGAAATTGGCAGCATGTTCAGAACCATGTTTCTGTGAATAACTCCTGAACCGTAAGTCCTAGACGCTCGCTCTTGGCTGCATTCGATTCAGCTCGTGGCAGCCAGTCTAAAAAACACTATCTTGGACTTCTCTGCATGTTCCTAAGGCAAATGTTTCTAAAGCTAATTCTTGAACCGTAAGTCCTAGACGCTCGATCTTGGCGGCATTCGTCTCAGCGCCTGGCAATTAGTATAGGAGCACTGTGTTTGACTTCTCTGGATGTTTCCCAGGCGAGTTATTGACAAGTAAATCCTAGACGCTCGATCTTGGTTATTTTCGCTTTCGCGGCTGGCAGTAAAAGAACCATGTTTCTGTGAATAACTCCTGAACCGTAAGTCCTAGACGCTCGCTCTTGGCTGCATTCGATTCAGCTCGTGGCAGCCAGTCTAAAAAACACTATCTTGGACTTCTCTGCATGTTTCCCAGGCGAGAAATTGGCAGCATGTTCAGAACCATGTTTCTGTGAATAACTCCTGAACCGTAAGTCCTAGACGCTCGATCTTGGCGGCATTCGTCTCAGCGCCTGGCAATTAGTATAGGAGCACTGTGTTTGACTTCTCTGGATGTTTCCCAGGCGAGTTATTGACAAGTAAATCCTAGACGCTCGATCTTGGTTATTTTCGCTTTCGCGGCTGGCAGTAAAAGAACCATGTTTCTGTGAATAACTCCTGAACCGTAAGTCCTAGACGCTCGCTCTTGGCTGCATTCGATTCAGCTCGTGGCAGCCAGTCTAAAAAACACTATCTTGGACTTCTCTGCATGTTTCCCAGGCGAGAAATTGGCAGCATGTTCAGAACCATGTTTCTGTGAATAACTCCTGAACCGTAAGTCCTAGACGCTCGCTCTTGGCTGCATTCGATTCAGCTCGTGGCAGCCAGTCTAAAAAACACTATCTTGGACTTCTCTGCATGTTTCCCAGGCGAGAAATTGGCAGCATGTTCAGAACCATGTTTCTGTGAATAACTCCTGAACCGTAAGTCCTAGACGCTCGCTCTTGGCTGCATTCGATTCAGCTCGTGGCAGCCAGTCTAAAAAACACTATCTTGGACTTCTCTGCATGTTTCCCAGGCGAGAAATTGGCAGCATGTTCAGAACCATGTTTCTGTGAATAACTCCTGAACCGTAAGTCCTAGACGCTCGCTCTTGGCTGCATTCGATTCAGCTCGTGGCAGCCAGTCTAAAAAACACTATCTTGGACTTCTCTGCATGTTTCCCAGGCGAGCAATTGGCAGCATGTTCAGAACCATGTTTCTGTGAATAACTCCTGAACCGTAAGTCCTAGACGCTCGCTCTTGGCTGCATTCGATTCAGCTCGTGGCAGCCAGTCTAAAAAACACTATCTTGGACTTCTCTGCATGTTTCCCAGGCGAGAAATTGGCAGCATGTTCAGAACCATGTTTCTGTGAATAACTCCTGAACCGTAAGTCCTAGACGCTCGCTCTTGGCTGCATTCGATTCAGCTCGTGGCAGCCAGTCTAAAAAACACTATCTTGGACTTCTCTGCATGTTCCTAAGGCAAATGTTTCTAAAGCTAATTCTTGAACCGTAAGTCCTAGACGCTCGATCTTGGCGGCATTCGTCTCAGCGCCTGGCAATTAGTATAGGAGCACTGTGTTTGACTTCTCTGGATGTTTCCCAGGCGAGTTATTGACAAGTAAATCCTAGACGCTCGATCTTGGTTATTTTCGCTTTCGCGGCTGGCAGTAAAAGAACCATGTTTCTGTGAATAACTCCTGAACCGTAAGTCCTAGACGCTCGCTCTTGGCTGCATTCGATTCAGCTCGTGGCAGCCAGTCTAAAAAACACTATCTTGGACTTCTCTGCATGTTTCCCAGGCGAGAAATTGGCAGCATGTTCAGAACCATGTTTCTGTGAATAACTCCTGAACCGTAAGTCCTAGACGCTCGCTCTTGGCTGCATTCGATTCAGCTCGTGGCAGCCAGTCTAAAAAACACTATCTTGGACTTCTCTGCATGTTCCTAAGGCAAATGTTTCTAAAGCTAATTCTTGAACCGTAAGTCCTAGACGCTCGATCTTGGCGGCATTCGTCTCAGCGCCTGGCAATTAGTATAGGAGCACTGTGTTTGACTTCTCTGGATGTTTCCCAGGCGAGTTATTGACAAGTAAATCCTAGACGCTCGATCTTGGTTATTTTCGCTTTCGCGGCTGGCAGTAAAAGAACCATGTTTCTGTGAATAACTCCTGAACCGTAAGTCCTAGACGCTCGCTCTTGGCTGCATTCGATTCAGCTCGTGGCAGCCAGTCTAAAAAACACTATCTTGGACTTCTCTGCATGTTTCCCAGGCGAGAAATTGGCAGCATGTTCAGAACCATGTTTCTGTGAATAACTCCTGAACCGTAAGTCCTAGACGCTCGATCTTGGCGGCATTCGTCTCAGCGCCTGGCAATTAGTATAGGAGCACTGTGTTTGACTTCTCTGGATGTTTCCCAGGCGAGTTATTGACAAGTAAATCCTAGACGCTCGATCTTGGTTATTTTCGCTTTCGCGGCTGGCAGTAAAAGAACCATGTTTCTGTGAATAACTCCTGAACCGTAAGTCCTAGACGCTCGCTCTTGGCTGCATTCGATTCAGCTCGTGGCAGCCAGTCTAAAAAACACTATCTTGGACTTCTCTGCATGTTTCCCAGGCGAGAAATTGGCAGCATGTTCAGAACCATGTTTCTGTGAATAACTCCTGAACCGTAAGTCCTAGACGCTCGCTCTTGGCTGCATTCGATTCAGCTCGTGGCAGCCAGTCTAAAAAACACTATCTTGGACTTCTCTGCATGTTTCCCAGGCGAGAAATTGGCAGCATGTTCAGAACCATGTTTCTGTGAATAACTCCTGAACCGTAAGTCCTAGACGCTCGCTCTTGGCTGCATTCGATTCAGCTCGTGGCAGCCAGTCTAAAAAACACTATGTTGGACTTCTCTGCATGTTTCCCAGGCGAGAAATTGGCAGCATGTTCAGAACCATGTTTCTGTGAATAACTCCTGAACCGTAAGTCCTAGACGCTCGCTCTTGGCTGCATTCGATTCAGCTCGTGGCAGCCAGTCTAAAAAACACTATCTTGGACTTCTCTGCATGTTTCCCAGGCGAGCAATTGGCAGCATGTTCAGAACCATGTTTCTGTGAATAACTCCTGAACCGTAAGTCCTAGACGCTCGCTCTTGGCTGCATTCGATTCAGCTCGTGGCAGCCAGTCTAAAAAACACTATCTTGGACTTCTCTGCATGTTTCCCAGGCGAGAAATTGGCAGCATGTTCAGAACCATGTTTCTGTGAATAACTCCTGAACCGTAAGTCCTAGACGCTCGCTCTTGGCTGCATTCGATTCAGCTCGTGGCAGCCAGTCTAAAAAACACTATCTTGGACTTCTCTGCATGTTCCTAAGGCAAATGTTTCTAAAGCTAATTCTTGAACCGTAAGTCCTAGACGCTCGATCTTGGCGGCATTCGTCTCAGCGCCTGGCAATTAGTATAGGAGCACTGTGTTTGACTTCTCTGGATGTTTCCCAGGCGAGTTATTGACAAGTAAATCCTAGACGCTCGATCTTGGTTATTTTCGCTTTCGCGGCTGGCAGTAAAAGAACCATGTTTCTGTGAATAACTCCTGAACCGTAAGTCCTAGACGCTCGCTCTTGGCTGCATTCGATTCAGCTCGTGGCAGCCAGTCTAAAAAACACTATCTTGGACTTCTCTGCATGTTTCCCAGGCGAGAAATTGGCAGCATGTTCAGAACCATGTTTCTGTGAATAACTCCTGAACCGTAAGTCCTAGACGCTCGCTCTTGGCTGCATTCGATTCAGCTCGTGGCAGCCAGTCTAAAAAACACTATCTTGGACTTCTCTGCATGTTTCCCAGGCGAGAAATTGGCAGCATGTTCAGAACCATGTTTCTGTGAATAACTCCTGAACCGTAAGTCCTAGACGCTCGCTCTTGGCTGCATTCGATTCAGCTCGTGGCAGCCAGTCTAAAAAACACTATCTTGGACTTCTCTGCATGTTTCCCAGGCGAGAAATTGGCAGCATGTTCAGAACCATGTTTCTGTGAATAACTCCTGAACCGTAAGTCCTAGACGCTCGCTCTTGGCTGCATTCGATTCAGCTCGTGGCAGCCAGTCTAAAAAACACTATCTTGGACTTCTCTGCATGTTTCCCAGGCGAGCAATTGGCAGCATGTTCAGAACCATGTTTCTGTGAATAACTCCTGAACCGTAAGTCCTAGACGCTCGCTCTTGGCTGCATTCGATTCAGCTCGTGGCAGCCAGTCTAAAAAACACTATCTTGGACTTCTCTGCATGTTTCCCAGGCGAGAAATTGGCAGCATGTTCAGAACCATGTTTCTGTGAATAACTCCTGAACCGTAAGTCCTAGACGCTCGCTCTTGGCTGCATTCGATTCAGCTCGTGGCAGCCAGTCTAAAAAACACTATCTTGGACTTCTCTGCATGTTTCCCAGGCGAGAAATTGGCAGCATGTTCAGAACCATGTTTCTGTGAATAACTCCTGAACCGTAAGTCCTAGACGCTCGCTCTTGGCTGCATTCGATTCAGCTCGTGGCAGCCAGTCTAAAAAACACTATCTTGGACTTCTCTGCATGTTCCTAAGGCAAATGTTTCTAAAGCTAATTCTTGAACCGTAAGTCCTAGACGCTCGATCTTGGCGGCATTCGTCTCAGCGCCTGGCAATTAGTATAGGAGCACTGTGTTTGACTTCTCTGGATGTTTCCCAGGCGAGTTATTGACAAGTAAATCCTAGACGCTCGATCTTGGTTATTTTCGCTTTCGCGGCTGGCAGTAAAAGAACCATGTTTCTGTGAATAACTCCTGAACCGTAAGTCCTAGACGCTCGCTCTTGGCTGCATTCGATTCAGCTCGTGGCAGCCAGTCTAAAAAACACTATCTTGGACTTCTCTGCATGTTTCCCAGGCGAGAAATTGGCAGCATGTTCAGAACCATGTTTCTGTGAATAACTCCTGAACCGTAAGTCCTAGACGCTCGCTCTTGGCTGCATTCGATTCAGCTCGTGGCAGCCAGTCTAAAAAACACTATCTTGGACTTCTCTGCATGTTCCTAAGGCAAATGTTTCTAAAGCTAATTCTTGAACCGTAAGTCCTAGACGCTCGATCTTGGCGGCATTCGTCTCAGCGCCTGGCAATTAGTATAGGAGCACTGTGTTTGACTTCTCTGGATGTTTCCCAGGCGAGTTATTGACAAGTAAATCCTAGACGCTCGATCTTGGTTATTTTCGCTTTCGCGGCTGGCAGTAAAAGAACCATGTTTCTGTGAATAACTCCTGAACCGTAAGTCCTAGACGCTCGCTCTTGGCTGCATTCGATTCAGCTCGTGGCAGCCAGTCTAAAAAACACTATCTTGGACTTCTCTGCATGTTTCCCAGGCGAGAAATTGGCAGCATGTTCAGAACCATGTTTCTGTGAATAACTCCTGAACCGTAAGTCCTAGACGCTCGCTCTTGGCTGCATTCGATTCAGCTCGTGGCAGCCAGTCTAAAAAACACTATCTTGGACTTCTCTGCATGTTTCCCAGGCGAGAAATTGGCAGCATGTTCAGAACCATGTTTCTGTGAATAACTCCTGAACCGTAAGTCCTAGACGCTCGCTCTTGGCTGCATTCGATTCAGCTCGTGGCAGCCAGTCTAAAAAACACTATCTTGGACTTCTCTGCATGTTTCCCAGGCGAGAAATTGGCAGCATGTTCAGAACCATGTTTCTGTGAATAACTCCTGAACCGTAAGTCCTAGACGCTCGCTCTTGGCTGCATTCGATTCAGCTCGTGGCAGCCAGTCTAAAAAACACTATCTTGGACTTCTCTGCATGTTTCCCAGGCGAGCAATTGGCAGCATGTTCAGAACCATGTTTCTGTGAATAACTCCTGAACCGTAAGTCCTAGACGCTCGCTCTTGGCTGCATTCGATTCAGCTCGTGGCAGCCAGTCTAAAAAACACTATCTTGGACTTCTCTGCATGTTTCCCAGGCGAGAAATTGGCAGCATGTTCAGAACCATGTTTCTGTGAATAACTCCTGAACCGTAAGTCCTAGACGCTCGCTCTTGGCTGCATTCGATTCAGCTCGTGGCAGCCAGTCTAAAAAACACTATCTTGGACTTCTCTGCATGTTTCCCAGGCGAGAAATTGGCAGCATGTTCAGAACCATGTTTCTGTGAATAACTCCTGAACCGTAAGTCCTAGACGCTCGATCTTGGCGGCATTCGTCTCAGCGCCTGGCAATTAGTATAGGAGCACTGTGTTTGACTTCTCTGGATGTTTCCCAGGCGAGTTATTGACAAGTAAATCCTAGACGCTCGATCTTGGTTATTTTCGCTTTCGCGGCTGGCAGTAAAAGAACCATGTTTCTGTGAATAACTCCTGAACCGTAAGTCCTAGACGCTCGCTCTTGGCTGCATTCGATTCAGCTCGTGGCAGCCAGTCTAAAAAACACTATCTTGGACTTCTCTGCATGTTTCCCAGGCGAGAAATTGGCAGCATGTTCAGAACCATGTTTCTGTGAATAACTCCTGAACCGTAAGTCCTAGACGCTCGCTCTTGGCTGCATTCGATTCAGCTCGTGGCAGCCAGTCTAAAAAACACTATCTTGGACTTCTCTGCATGTTTCCCAGGCGAGAAATTGGCAGCATGTTCAGAACCATGTTTCTGTGAATAACTCCTGAACCGTAAGTCCTAGACGCTCGCTCTTGGCTGCATTCGATTCAGCTCGTGGCAGCCAGTCTAAAAAACACTATCTTGGACTTCTCTGCATGTTTCCCAGGCGAGCAATTGGCAGCATGTTCAGAACCATGTTTCTGTGAATAACTCCTGAACCGTAAGTCCTAGACGCTCGCTCTTGGCTGCATTCGATTCAGCTCGTGGCAGCCAGTCTAAAAAACACTATCTTGGACTTCTCTGCATGTTTCCCAGGCGAGAAATTGGCAGCATGTTCAGAACCATGTTTCTGTGAATAACTCCTGAACCGTAAGTCCTAGACGCTCGCTCTTGGCTGCATTCGATTCAGCTCGTGGCAGCCAGTCTAAAAAACACTATCTTGGACTTCTCTGCATGTTTCCCAGGCGAGCAATTGGCAGCATGTTCAGAACCATGTTTCTGTGAATAACTCCTGAACCGTAAGTCCTAGACGCTCGCTCTTGGCTGCATTCGATTCAGCTCGTGGCAGCCAGTCTAAAAAACACTATCTTGGACTTCTCTGCATGTTTCCCAGGCGAGAAATTGGCAGCATGTTCAGAACCATGTTTCTGTGAATAACTCCTGAACCGTAAGTCCTAGACGCTCGCTCTTGGCTGCATTCGATTCAGCTCGTGGCAGCCAGTCTAAAAAACACTATCTTGGACTTCTCTGCATGTTCCTAAGGCAAATGTTTCTAAAGCTAATTCTTGAACCGTAAGTCCTAGACGCTCGATCTTGGCGGCATTCGTCTCAGCGCCTGGCAATTAGTATAGGAGCACTGTGTTTGACTTCTCTGGATGTTTCCCAGGCGAGTTATTGACAAGTAAATCCTAGACGCTCGATCTTGGTTATTTTCGCTTTCGCGGCTGGCAGTAAAAGAACCATGTTTCTGTGAATAACTCCTGAACCGTAAGTCCTAGACGCTCGCTCTTGGCTGCATTCGATTCAGCTCGTGGCAGCCAGTCTAAAAAACACTATCTTGGACTTCTCTGCATGTTTCCCAGGCGAGAAATTGGCAGCATGTTCAGAACCATGTTTCTGTGAATAACTCCTGAACCGTAAGTCCTAGACGCTCGCTCTTGGCTGCATTCGATTCAGCTCGTGGCAGCCAGTCTAAAAAACACTATCTTGGACTTCTCTGCATGTTTCCCAGGCGAGAAATTGGCAGCATGTTCAGAACCATGTTTCTGTGAATAACTCCTGAACCGTAAGTCCTAGACGCTCGCTCTTGGCTGCATTCGATTCAGCTCGTGGCAGCCAGTCTAAAAAACACTATCTTGGACTTCTCTGCATGTTTCCCAGGCGAGAAATTGGCAGCATGTTCAGAACCATGTTTCTGTGAATAACTCCTGAACCGTAAGTCCTAGACGCTCGCTCTTGGCTGCATTCGATTCAGCTCGTGGCAGCCAGTCTAAAAAACACTATCTTGGACTTCTCTGCATGTTTCCCAGGCGAGCAATTGGCAGCATGTTCAGAACCATGTTTCTGTGAATAACTCCTGAACCGTAAGTCCTAGACGCTCGCTCTTGGCTGCATTCGATTCAGCTCGTGGCAGCCAGTCTAAAAAACACTATCTTGGACTTCTCTGCATGTTTCCCAGGCGAGAAATTGGCAGCATGTTCAGAACCATGTTTCTGTGAATAACTCCTGAACCGTAAGTCCTAGACGCTCGCTCTTGGCTGCATTCGATTCAGCTCGTGGCAGCCAGTCTAAAAAACACTATCTTGGACTTCTCTGCATGTTTCCCAGGCGAGAAATTGGCAGCATGTTCAGAACCATGTTTCTGTGAATAACTCCTGAACCGTAAGTCCTAGACGCTCGCTCTTGGCTGCATTCGATTCAGCTCGTGGCAGCCAGTCTAAAAAACACTATCTTGGACTTCTCTGCATGTTCCTAAGGCAAATGTTTCTAAAGCTAATTCTTGAACCGTAAGTCCTAGACGCTCGATCTTGGCGGCATTCGTCTCAGCGCCTGGCAATTAGTATAGGAGCACTGTGTTTGACTTCTCTGGATGTTTCCCAGGCGAGTTATTGACAAGTAAATCCTAGACGCTCGATCTTGGTTATTTTCGCTTTCGCGGCTGGCAGTAAAAGAACCATGTTTCTGTGAATAACTCCTGAACCGTAAGTCCTAGACGCTCGCTCTTGGCTGCATTCGATTCAGCTCGTGGCAGCCAGTCTAAAAAACACTATCTTGGACTTCTCTGCATGTTTCCCAGGCGAGAAATTGGCAGCATGTTCAGAACCATGTTTCTGTGAATAACTCCTGAACCGTAAGTCCTAGACGCTCGCTCTTGGCTGCATTCGATTCAGCTCGTGGCAGCCAGTCTAAAAAACACTATCTTGGACTTCTCTGCATGTTCCTAAGGCAAATGTTTCTAAAGCTAATTCTTGAACCGTAAGTCCTAGACGCTCGATCTTGGCGGCATTCGTCTCAGCGCCTGGCAATTAGTATAGGAGCACTGTGTTTGACTTCTCTGGATGTTTCCCAGGCGAGTTATTGACAAGTAAATCCTAGACGCTCGATCTTGGTTATTTTCGCTTTCGCGGCTGGCAGTAAAAGAACCATGTTTCTGTGAATAACTCCTGAACCGTAAGTCCTAGACGCTCGCTCTTGGCTGCATTCGATTCAGCTCGTGGCAGCCAGTCTAAAAAACACTATCTTGGACTTCTCTGCATGTTTCCCAGGCGAGAAATTGGCAGCATGTTCAGAACCATGTTTCTGTGAATAACTCCTGAACCGTAAGTCCTAGACGCTCGCTCTTGGCTGCATTCGATTCAGCTCGTGGCAGCCAGTCTAAAAAACACTATCTTGGACTTCTCTGCATGTTTCCCAGGCGAGAAATTGGCAGCATGTTCAGAACCATGTTTCTGTGAATAACTCCTGAACCGTAAGTCCTAGACGCTCGCTCTTGGCTGCATTCGATTCAGCTCGTGGCAGCCAGTCTAAAAAACACTATCTTGGACTTCTCTGCATGTTTCCCAGGCGAGAAATTGGCAGCATGTTCAGAACCATGTTTCTGTGAATAACTCCTGAACCGTAAGTCCTAGACGCTCGCTCTTGGCTGCATTCGATTCAGCTCGTGGCAGCCAGTCTAAAAAACACTATCTTGGACTTCTCTGCATGTTTCCCAGGCGAGCAATTGGCAGCATGTTCAGAACCATGTTTCTGTGAATAACTCCTGAACCGTAAGTCCTAGACGCTCGCTCTTGGCTGCATTCGATTCAGCTCGTGGCAGCCAGTCTAAAAAACACTATCTTGGACTTCTCTGCATGTTTCCCAGGCGAGAAATTGGCAGCATGTTCAGAACCATGTTTCTGTGAATAACTCCTGAACCGTAAGTCCTAGACGCTCGCTCTTGGCTGCATTCGATTCAGCTCGTGGCAGCCAGTCTAAAAAACACTATCTTGGACTTCTCTGCATGTTCCTAAGGCAAATGTTTCTAAAGCTAATTCTTGAACCGTAAGTCCTAGACGCTCGATCTTGGCGGCATTCGTCTCAGCGCCTGGCAATTAGTATAGGAGCACTGTGTTTGACTTCTCTGGATGTTTCCCAGGCGAGTTATTGACAAGTAAATCCTAGACGCTCGATCTTGGTTATTTTCGCTTTCGCGGCTGGCAGTAAAAGAACCATGTTTCTGTGAATAACTCCTGAACCGTAAGTCCTAGACGCTCGCTCTTGGCTGCATTCGATTCAGCTCGTGGCAGCCAGTCTAAAAAACACTATCTTGGACTTCTCTGCATGTTTCCCAGGCGAGAAATTGGCAGCATGTTCAGAACCATGTTTCTGTGAATAACTCCTGAACCGTAAGTCCTAGACGCTCGCTCTTGGCTGCATTCGATTCAGCTCGTGGCAGCCAGTCTAAAAAACACTATCTTGGACTTCTCTGCATGTTTCCCAGGCGAGAAATTGGCAGCATGTTCAGAACCATGTTTCTGTGAATAACTCCTGAACCGTAAGTCCTAGACGCTCGCTCTTGGCTGCATTCGATTCAGCTCGTGGCAGCCAGTCTAAAAAACACTATCTTGGACTTCTCTGCATGTTTCCCAGGCGAGAAATTGGCAGCATGTTCAGAACCATGTTTCTGTGAATAACTCCTGAACCGTAAGTCCTAGACGCTCGCTCTTGGCTGCATTCGATTCAGCTCGTGGCAGCCAGTCTAAAAAACACTATCTTGGACTTCTCTGCATGTTTCCCAGGCGAGCAATTGGCAGCATGTTCAGAACCATGTTTCTGTGAATAACTCCTGAACCGTAAGTCCTAGACGCTCGCTCTTGGCTGCATTCGATTCAGCTCGTGGCAGCCAGTCTAAAAAACACTATCTTGGACTTCTCTGCATGTTTCCCAGGCGAGAAATTGGCAGCATGTTCAGAACCATGTTTCTGTGAATAACTCCTGAACCGTAAGTCCTAGACGCTCGCTCTTGGCTGCATTCGATTCAGCTCGTGGCAGCCAGTCTAAAAAACACTATCTTGGACTTCTCTGCATGTTTCCCAGGCGAGAAATTGGCAGCATGTTCAGAACCATGTTTCTGTGAATAACTCCTGAACCGTAAGTCCTAGACGCTCGCTCTTGGCTGCATTCGATTCAGCTCGTGGCAGCCAGTCTAAAAAACACTATCTTGGACTTTTCTGCATGTTCCTAAGGCAAATGTTTCTAAAGCTAATTCTTGAACCGTAAGTCCTAGACGCTCGATCTTGGCGGCATTCGTCTCAGCGCCTGGCAATTAGTATAGGAGCACTGTGTTTGACTTCTCTGGATGTTTCCCAGGCGAGTTATTGACAAGTAAATCCTAGACGCTCGATCTTGGTTATTTTCGCTTTCGCGGCTGGCAGTAAAAGAACCATGTTTCTGTGAATAACTCCTGAACCGTAAGTCCTAGACGCTCGCTCTTGGCTGCATTCGATTCAGCTCGTGGCAGCCAGTCTAAAAAACACTATCTTGGACTTCTCTGCATGTTTCCCAGGCGAGAAATTGGCAGCATGTTCAGAACCATGTTTCTGTGAATAACTCCTGAACCGTAAGTCCTAGACGCTCGCTCTTGGCTGCATTCGATTCAGCTCGTGGCAGCCAGTCTAAAAAACACTATCTTGGACTTCTCTGCATGTTCCTAAGGCAAATGTTTCTAAAGCTAATTCTTGAACCGTAAGTCCTAGACGCTCGATCTTGGCGGCATTCGTCTCAGCGCCTGGCAATTAGTATAGGAGCACTGTGTTTGACTTCTCTGGATGTTTCCCAGGCGAGTTATTGACAAGTAAATCCTAGACGCTCGATCTTGGTTATTTTCGCTTTCGCGGCTGGCAGTAAAAGAACCATGTTTCTGTGAATAACTCCTGAACCGTAAGTCCTAGACGCTCGCTCTTGGCTGCATTCGATTCAGCTCGTGGCAGCCAGTCTAAAAAACACTATCTTGGACTTCTCTGCATGTTTCCCAGGCGAGCAATTGGCAGCATGTTCAGAACCATGTTTCTGTGAATAACTCCTGAACCGTAAGTCCTAGACGCTCGCTCTTGGCTGCATTCGATTCAGCTCGTGGCAGCCAGTCTAAAAAACACTATCTTGGACTTCTCTGCATGTTTCCCAGGCGAGAAATTGGCAGCATGTTCAGAACCATGTTTCTGTGAATAACTCCTGAACCGTAAGTCCTAGACGCTCGCTCTTGGCTGCATTCGATTCAGCTCGTGGCAGCCAGTCTAAAAAACACTATCTTGGACTTCTCTGCATGTTCCTAAGGCAAATGTTTCTAAAGCTAATTCTTGAACCGTAAGTCCTAGACGCTCGATCTTGGCGGCATTCGTCTCAGCGCCTGGCAATTAGTATAGGAGCACTGTGTTTGACTTCTCTGGATGTTTCCCAGGCGAGTTATTGACAAGTAAATCCTAGACGCTCGATCTTGGTTATTTTCGCTTTCGCGGCTGGCAGTAAAAGAACCATGTTTCTGTGAATAACTCCTGAACCGTAAGTCCTAGACGCTCGCTCTTGGCTGCATTCGATTCAGCTCGTGGCAGCCAGTCTAAAAAACACTATCTTGGACTTCTCTGCATGTTTCCCAGGCGAGAAATTGGCAGCATGTTCAGAACCATGTTTCTGTGAATAACTCCTGAACCGTAAGTCCTAGACGCTCGCTCTTGGCTGCATTCGATTCAGCTCGTGGCAGCCAGTCTAAAAAACACTATCTTGGACTTCTCTGCATGTTCCTAAGGCAAATGTTTCTAAAGCTAATTCTTGAACCGTAAGTCCTAGACGCTCGATCTTGGCGGCATTCGTCTCAGCGCCTGGCAATTAGTATAGGAGCACTGTGTTTGACTTCTCTGGATGTTTCCCAGGCGAGTTATTGACAAGTAAATCCTAGACGCTCGATCTTGGTTATTTTCGCTTTCGCGGCTGGCAGTAAAAGAACCATGTTTCTGTGAATAACTCCTGAACCGTAAGTCCTAGACGCTCGCTCTTGGCTGCATTCGATTCAGCTCGTGGCAGCCAGTCTAAAAAACACTATCTTGGACTTCTCTGCATGTTTCCCAGGCGAGCAATTGGCAGCATGTTCAGAACCATGTTTCTGTGAATAACTCCTGAACCGTAAGTCCTAGACGCTCGCTCTTGGCTGCATTCGATTCAGCTCGTGGCAGCCAGTCTAAAAAACACTATCTTGGACTTCTCTGCATGTTTCCCAGGCGAGAAATTGGCAGCATGTTCAGAACCATGTTTCTGTGAATAACTCCTGAACCGTAAGTCCTAGACGCTCGCTCTTGGCTGCATTCGATTCAGCTCGTGGCAGCCAGTCTAAAAAACACTATCTTGGACTTCTCTGCATGTTTCCCAGGCGAGCAATTGGCAGCATGTTCAGAACCATGTTTCTGTGAATAACTCCTGAACCGTAAGTCCTAGACGCTCGCTCTTGGCTGCATTCGATTCAGCTCGTGGCAGCCAGTCTAAAAAACACTATCTTGGACTTCTCTGCATGTTTCCCAGGCGAGAAATTGGCAGCATGTTCAGAACCATGTTTCTGTGAATAACTCCTGAACCGTAAGTCCTAGACGCTCGCTCTTGGCTGCATTCGATTCAGCTCGTGGCAGCCAGTCTAAAAAACACTATCTTGGACTTCTCTGCATGTTCCTAAGGCAAATGTTTCTAAAGCTAATTCTTGAACCGTAAGTCCTAGACGCTCGATCTTGGCGGCATTCGTCTCAGCGCCTGGCAATTAGTATAGGAGCACTGTGTTTGACTTCTCTGGATGTTTCCCAGGCGAGTTATTGACAAGTAAATCCTAGACGCTCGATCTTGGTTATTTTCGCTTTTGCGGCTGGCAGTAAAAGAACCATGTTTCTGTGAATAACTCCTGAACCGTAAGTCCTAGACGCTCGCTCTTGGCTGCATTCGATTCAGCTCGTGGCAGCCAGTCTAAAAAACACTATCTTGGACTTCTCTGCATGTTTCCCAGGCGAGAAATTGGCAGCATGTTCAGAACCATGTTTATGTGAATAACTCCTGAACCGTAAGTCCTAGACGCTCGATCTTGGCGGCATTCGTCTCAGCGCCTGGCAATTAGTATAGGAGCACTGTGTTTGACTTCTCTGGATGTTTCCCAGGCGAGTTATTGACAAGTAAATCCTAGACGCTCGATCTTGGTTATTTTCGCTTTCGCGGCTGGCAGTAAAAGAATCATGTTTCTGTGAATAACTCCTGAACCGTAAGTCCTAGACGCTCGCTCTTGGCTGCATTCGATTCAGCTCGTGGCAGCCAGTCTAAAAAACACTATCTTGGACTTCTCTGCATGTTTCCCAGGCGAGAAATTGGCAGCATGTTCAGAACCATGTTTCTGTGAATAACTCCTGAACCGTAAGTCCTAGACGCTCGCTCTTGGCTGCATTCGATTCAGCTCGTGGCAGCCAGTCTAAAAAACACTATCTTGGACTTCTCTGCATGTTTCCCAGGCGAGCAATTGGCAGCATGTTCAGAACCATGTTTCTGTGAATAACTCCTGAACCGTAAGTCCTAGACGCTCGCTCTTGGCTGCATTCGATTCAGCTCGTGGCAGCCAGTCTAAAAAACACTATCTTGGACTTCTCTGCATGTTTCCCAGGCGAGAAATTGGCAGCATGTTCAGAACCATGTTTCTGTGAATAACTCCTGAACCGTAAGTCCTAGACGCTCGCTCTTGGCTGCATTCGATTCAGCTCGTGGCAGCCAGTCTAAAAAACACTATCTTGGACTTCTCTGCATGTTTCCCAGGCGAGCAATTGGCAGCATGTTCAGAACCATGTTTCTGTGAATAACTCCTGAACCGTAAGTCCTAGACGCTCGCTCTTGGCTGCATTCGATTCAGCTCGTGGCAGCCAGTCTAAAAAACACTATCTTGGACTTCTCTGCATGTTTCCCAGGCGAGAAATTGGCAGCATGTTCAGAACCATGTTTCTGTGAATAACTCCTGAACCGTAAGTCCTAGACGCTCGCTCTTGGCTGCATTCGATTCAGCTCGTGGCAGCCAGTCTAAAAAACACTATCTTGGACTTCTCTGCATGTTCCTAAGGCAAATGTTTCTAAAGCTAATTCTTGAACCGTAAGTCCTAGACGCTCGATCTTGGCGGCATTCGTCTCAGCGCCTGGCAATTAGTATAGGAGCACTGTGTTTGACTTCTCTGGATGTTTCCCAGGCGAGTTATTGACAAGTAAATCCTAGACGCTCGATCTTGGTTATTTTCGCTTTCGCGGCTGGCAGTAAAAGAACCATGTTTCTGTGAATAACTCCTGAACCGTAAGTCCTAGACGCTCGCTCTTGGCTGCATTCGATTCAGCTCGTGGCAGCCAGTCTAAAAAACACTATCTTGGACTTCTCTGCATGTTTCCCAGGCGAGAAATTGGCAGCATGTTCAGAACCATGTTTCTGTGAATAACTCCTGAACCGTAAGTCCTAGACGCTCGCTCTTGGCTGCATTCGATTCAGCTCGTGGCAGCCAGTCTAAAAAACACTATCTTGGACTTCTCTGCATGTTCCTAAGGCAAATGTTTCTAAAGCTAATTCTTGAACCGTAAGTCCTAGACGCTCGATCTTGGCGGCATTCGTCTCAGCGCCTGGCAATTAGTATAGGAGCACTGTGTTTGACTTCTCTGGATGTTTCCCAGGCGAGTTATTGACAAGTAAATCCTAGACGCTCGATCTTGGTTATTTTCGCTTTCGCGGCTGGCAGTAAAAGAACCATGTTTCTGTGAATAACTCCTGAACCGTAAGTCCTAGACGCTCGCTCTTGGCTGCATTCGATTCAGCTCGTGGCAGCCAGTCTAAAAAACACTATCTTGGACTTCTCTGCATGTTTCCCAGGCGAGCAATTGGCAGCATGTTCAGAACCATGTTTCTGTGAATAACTCCTGAACCGTAAGTCCTAGACGCTCGCTCTTGGCTGCATTCGATTCAGCTCGTGGCAGCCAGTCTAAAAAACACTATCTTGGACTTCTCTGCATGTTTCCCAGGCGAGCAATTGGCAGCATGTTCAGAACCATGTTTCTGTGAATAACTCCTGAACCGTAAGTCCTAGACGCTCGCTCTTGGCTGCATTCGATTCAGCTCGTGGCAGCCAGTCTAAAAAACACTATCTTGGACTTCTCTGCATGTTCCTAAGGCAAATGTTTCTAAAGCTAATTCTTGAACCGTAAGTCCTAGACGCTCGATCTTGGCGGCATTCGTCTCAGCGCCTGGCAATTAGTATAGGAGCACTGTGTTTGACTTCTCTGGATGTTTCCCAGGCGAGTTATTGACAAGTAAATCCTAGACGCTCGATCTTGGTTATTTTCGCTTTTGCGGCTGGCAGTAAAAGAACCATGTTTCTGTGAATAACTCCTGAACCGTAAGTCCTAGACGCTCGCTCTTGGCTGCATTCGATTCAGCTCGTGGCAGCCAGTCTAAAAAACACTATCTTGGACTTCTCTGCATGTTTCCCAGGCGAGAAATTGGCAGCATGTTCAGAACCATGTTTCTGTGAATAACTCCTGAACCGTAAGTCCTAGACGCTCGATCTTGGCGGCATTCGTCTCAGCGCCTGGCAATTAGTATAGGAGCACTGTGTTTGACTTCTCTGGATGTTTCCCAGGCGAGTTATTGACAAGTAAATCCTAGACGCTCGATCTTGGTTATTTTCGCTTTCGCGGCTGGCAGTAAAAGAACCATGTTTCTGTGAATAACTCCTGAACCGTAAGTCCTAGACGCTCGCTCTTGGCTGCATT